>NW_028301628.1:27272727-27575757 GCF_987345545.1 Pholcus phalangioides
CATATGATAAATCGGTCTTATCGCCGTGACGAATTTATTACTTGGATGATTTCACTTGAGAGCCGGAGTCTCAACCGGATATAATGAATTCTGATTTAACTAATTTTTCCCAACACCCCCGATATAACTCCTATAAGTAGCTCCAGTTTGACGAATTTTGAAATCATACCTCGGTAAAAAAACTCCTATTTAACAAATTATACGGTTGCACCCTGATAAAACGAACTATCATTTAACAAACTTTTCAATTTAACGAAAGCAAGTTCTCACTTAACAGATTTGCACATGGGCAGGATTCGAAAAAGGTATTGTTGAATCGTGAAATTCATCAATTGGGAGTTCGTTATACCGGGACCCGACCATATTTATCAATCATACTGCTGAGAATCATTTAATAATTTTTTTATGCATATCAAATCCACCAATTGCACTCGCGTATTATGCATAATTACCTGCAAAAGCAATTAGTGTAAGTATTTATTATAAGATTTTACCAGGTACGGTTGGGCAATGTGTGTAATCACTGGGGAAAGTGATATTATTTTTATCATTCATCAAATTTATGCATAACAACGCCGCTCGCTCCGATGTTATGCATAATCACCGGTGAATGTAATATAATTTTAATGAATAATACTTTTATCGGAGACTCTCTAAGACGATGGGTGATTATGCATACTAACTGATTTATCACATTTACCGTGGCATATGTCGAAACAAAAAGCTGATAAATGAGAAAATATTGAAGAAAAATAAAACAATCTGAATAATTTCCTGAATTCGAAACAAGCTACAGGGTGGGCAAAAAGTCCGCAGAAACTTTAAAAATGAATAAAAACAAGAAAAGAAACCGAAATGAAAAACGGTTTGCAGATTTTGCATCGCTAAGTCACGGGGATTTTTTTTACAGGGGAAAAATAAGTAAAAAAATAGCCAATAGGTGACGCTGGTACCAGTGACTTCGGTATAAGAATCCACAATCAGTTTACCGTAGTAAACCATGTATGTGGACCTGTTGCACTCTGCCGTTGCTGGATTTGTGACTCGCCTGAAATGTGTTATACCCTGTGGTGGTGGTGGTCATGTGGGACACCTACTGCTGTAATAAACGATTTGGAGGCATTCTCTTCGTTATTCGTGTATCACTACTTTGACCTTTGTACATCAGCGCCACCTATTGGCTGTTTTTTTAGTTCTTTTTGCCTCTCAAAAAAGTTCCCGTGACCTAGCGATGCTAACCCTGCAAACCGTTTTTTATTTCGGTTATTTTGCGGTTTTTATGAATTTTTAAAGTTTCTACGGACTTCTTGCTACCTTGTACATACATTTCTGAAGGTATCCCCCAATCTTTGTAAAAGATCTGAAGATTGTAGCTATCCTGTAAGAAGATGGATGGCGCTCACACAATATCTTGGCGAAGAAGGATACGTCATCCATCTGAAAAAAAGAAAATTGTCAATTTCTCATGGTTTCCTGAGTTCAAAATTAACATTGATAGTCTTCGTTCATAAATATCGATCATCATCGGGAAAGATTGGAGTTCTGATTACTGGTCTTCAGGAATAAAATGATTTAAACCACCTGATGGACGTACGAAATGTTTGCGAATTATGAAAGAAATGCGCGTATACACCACCTATGTAACTACAAGTACATAGTATATCCAAACAGGAAAGACTCTCTGATCAGACTACTACTATTAAAGAACACATGTACATCGCCCATATTCCTCTGCGAAACTTCTAACGAAGTAGATGTATATGTTGGGATAAGCGTGTCCGTGTTTGTGAACCTAACGTGAAGTTTGTTTCTGTGTAACGCTTGTATAGTGCTGCCATCTGACCGTATTTTCCGAACTATGAACAACTGTGTGATGTTTGAAGATTTTACCGTTGTAGTCCTGTTGCTCTCTGCGGCGGGACTTTTTAATGGGGAGATCGGCTTGCATTTGCATCTCGAATTTGATAATGCAAGATTGCATTCGCACATATCTCTTAGTAGCCTTTAAAACCTCTTACAAAGAGAAATTAAACTGTTTTTATCATGTCGAGTATCGGAGCTTTAATGCGTAGAAATCAATATCGGTGCTTTAAATTGTACCGAATAAACTTATATGTAGATGGCAGACCGTTAGTTGAGAAATCCAGTGTGGTGGGCCACTTTGAATAAAGGGCATCCAACAGTGTTGTCGTAGTCATAATGATTGATAATAAAAACAATAGGTCATAGCCTGAGAGTAGACTTTTTTTCTCGATACTGGTGGGCCAAAGACCCCATCAGTTAACGTGATGAAAAGAAAGGGCTTGATGATGTAGGTATATTGTCTTTCCATTTTTGGGTTTTGATTACTTCGAGCTAGCTGAAAGTGAGAAAAATTGGTACCTTGAAATTTCACTCGTACATTGGGGTACCGCAGATGAGACAAATAGATAGAAAAACAGAACCACTCACAACCCCGGACTGATGCAAAGCACCTTACTTCCGTTACCTCAAAAGAGGCCGAGTTGTGTCGGAAAAGTTGGCATAGATTTATAGTGGTTGCTCCCCCTTGTCCTGTGCTCGCGAGTATCGAATCACTCGCGTCGCTCTCCCCATGAAGACAGCCATCAACTCGATGCAACGTACAAAACATTTGACTGAAATGAACAGCTGAACCAAAAGAGAAAAAACCGCAGGTGAAACTAACACCTCATACCCCCTTTATCATCGCTCTGCCAATTAAATGCAGTAATGCATTGAAACAATGCTTGGTATAAAATAATAGGGATGATGAAAATTTCACTCATCTCACACTATCTTTAAGATGGCGAAAAATTTGGCGCGTTAAAGAATTAAAAATGATTTATGTTTGATACACGTGCCATCCAGCTTTCCGAAAAAAAGTAATTGTTTTACTTCGAACAACTATCAAAAGGATATATATAAATCCATAATATAGAATAGAATAGTATATATATTATATAATATAAAAGAGAATTTTTTTTTCTGTGTAAAGAGGTAAAGTCACAACTACTTGCTCATTTGAACATCGAAAAGGGGGTTGAGTGATTTGTGGATCATTCCTCCCGTGAAAACTCGGATAATTCTACTAGTAGCATAACAATCACGTGCATTTTGGAATAAATACCCGGATACTGATACCAAAGCATGAGCTTGATTTTAAACATGGGTTTACATGGTTCACGATTTGCATCCCAAATTATAGCCACACTGAATAAGGAAACTTTATAGCGTATTTTGTCTGACTAGAATTGCGTGTTCAACAGGTTCTGCGATCTATCTTCTGATTTCTTAGCGAAATTTAGTAAATAGGTGATTGTAACTCAATTTCAATGTAATTAATATTTGTCCGTTGGTAAGAAATTGTTGCAATATAGTAATCCAAATTTATCTGATTTCGCTCGCTGAAGAATAGCTCTAGATGAGAGTAAGTAACGGAAATCAACTTTAGGAGCTTCATAGCCAAAGGCAAAAAAGAACATTAGATGAAGGTCTACCTATCCTTAATGTGGGAAAATGAAGGTAAAGAATTCCTCCCTAAGTAAACAACATAGTAAGAGGACACGAGGTTCTTCTTGGCTTTTGTCCTAATAGGCAACAGCATTGTATAAGAACCAGAACAAAAAAGAGAGTTAATCTACAGCGGTGTGTCTACGGTTCGATTTAATGAAGCGTGTGATGAGATTCGTGAAGCGTAATACGAACCCAACATTGATTCGGGTTTTCTTGCTTTCATTACTTCAAGCGAACATTTGTCTTTCATTAGTAAGTTTTATCGACGATGTAAGACAGAAAAAAATGCTCAGGATTTAGCCCATAGGTGTAAGTTCGGGGCCTCAGCTAGGTTTGAATGTCTTTGTCCGGCAGTTTGGAATTGGCTCTTAACTGGGTCACAACGCCATTTTAGTGAATTTATAAACTTAGTGTGTTAGTAGAGGCGAAAATGTCGATAGTGCGACGTTGGCGCCACAAGCAATACGGACACTAGGCTTGTTCAATTGTATTGAGATCCAGATGGATGGACGGCTTATTAATTGATCGACTGAGGCTGTAACTGAGAGAAAGCTAATTTGTTAGAAATGTGAATTTGCATCTGAGTTTATGTACTCTGGCGTCATCTATACAACTGTAAACTGTGAAAAACCAATCACGGAACGAGTCGAGTGTATGCGCAAGACTACTATAGCAGTCTTGCACATATATGCGACTGGTTTTTCACTCGTAGCTTCCTGTGGACGACAGTTGTTAAGCTTTCACCAGCAGTTCCAGAGAGGGATGAGTTTACAAAATAAGTTGGTTGTTATGACGCAAACTATTTTCAGTTATGTATGCCGAAAGTGTAAAGCTCGAAATGCGATTGCGATGTAATAAATGGGTAGAAAAGAATGTGTTATTTTGTTATTGGAAGCATAGGCGCCGGAACCTAGGGGCTGAGGAAATTTGAGTCACCCCCCCCCCAATAATTTCTGAAAAAACAAATGCCATGTACCTTCCTACTATAACACAGGTCAGCAATACACCTACCCTGCATCAGAGCAAGTAGTGTTTCTTTCCCCCCACCCCACATCAAGCATATGAGAACAATTGCGACAACAACAAAAACTATTGCGGAGAATATCCAGAAGAACTTTAAAAACCATGTGAACAATAGAACAAAGTGGTAGAGAGATGAGTAAAAACTATAAATATTATATAAAGGATACTCAAACACATCCTATTATATAAGGTGTAATTATTTTTGTTTAGTTTGATGTCAGGAAGTACTGTACTCCCATACTCTCAGGATTGAAGTTAATCTTGATGAAGTTTTATAAGGTAATGTATGTAGGTACCCTGTGTAAGCCTTTCTGTAGTCCTTGGTGTATTGAAGTTATTCTCAATCTTTGCTCATTTATTTATTTTTTTAATCGAGCTTCTATATTTCCGACCACTTGCTCATGAACATGTTCGTCATTGTGCATGCACATGGTGTTGAGAATGTGCATTTATTCAGAGGAAAGTGTACGTATGTAACTAATATACAACTATTTTGTAAACGAAACTCTTGTCTGGCTACGCTGCATGCCATTTCTACCACGGAATTCGTGACATGGATATAAACAAACATCACATCATATTTTTGAAACTTTCCTATCTAGGAATTTTGAAATAAATTGAAATATTAATTATGAGAGATCAGTGGGATAACGTATCTTAACACATAAGCTGAAAGGCTGAAATACATGAATACCTTGAAGCGTGAATACTTCCTCTGAAAGGAGGGGGGGGGGTGCAGCCATTTTTCAAGATGCCTGTCGAGTTCTATTAAATCCAAGGATGCGACTCGAAAAATTTCTAAACTTTCCTCAGGAAGGTTCTTATTTCTCTTATGGGAAGCGTTATTCAAAAAATTATGCAGAATCCAACAGAATTTGCTCGTCGGCGAGTTTGCATAGTCTATTTTCGAATGTTTGTTGTCTTGAGAGAATTCCGTCGGGATGTGAAATACGAGTGTAGTTTCGAATTTCATCCCAGAAGTGGAATAAAGTCAGTTCCACGAGAATTGGAGAGAAAAATATTTACATACTAGTGTCATGAGATTCTTTGATCTCACTGCAGCGTCTATAACATTAATATTCCGCCGCGCTTCTCGTGTGTATTTTGGCTAATGTCATCATGTGCGAGGAAGCTAAGATTATTCGTGTTGCCGACAGCGAATGGCTTTCAGATTTCTTTTCTTCTGTTCAGAACTTTTAGAAAATGTTAGGTCATCGCGACAACTTTCTTGGAAATGAGAAAATGTTGATAATGCAGTTGTAATCAACACATACGTTACATTATATACGAGGCTTCAGTTTTGGTACGGAGTATTTTCTAATGCATTCACCTCCCATGCGCATTACGGATTATCCGTTTGCATGAAGTAATTAACGTTACGTCAGAAATTGTCGTTTCGCTAGTATATAAGTAGTTATAATAACATATAATGTTTTTAGATGACAGCTTGATCAAAGTAATGCAATGGGTATAAAGAATTTCATCGCAAAACTCACAGCTCATAGCTGAAACAGTTATTTTTCATGGAATAGATAAATAAATTGGAACTTGCGGACGTTGTTTTCCGGTTCATGTGAAAACTTTATTTCCAATTTAATATTATATCACAGATGTCTTTTTTTCTATCGTACATGTCGGTTAAAATCTTGAATTTCAGAAAACTTCATACGTGTATTTCGATAACTGAAGAAGGAAAAAAGCTCCAAAGAGAGAGAAATCACAAATTGTATGGTTATACTGAATTATTAAAAAAAAATACAAGATTCATCGAAAGACTGGTTATTTGTGGAGATGAAGATTACAAGGAAGAAAATTCATCACTGCCCCCACGGGGACTCGAACCCCGGTCTCTCGCTTGCCGGACGAGTGCTCTACCATCTAAGCTATGGAAGCAGATAGAATATTTCTACCTTGGAGCGTATATATATGTTGAAATTCACCGTACATGGACGGCGTCAACAATCAACTAATAGCTCGTGAATGACAAAAGCCAACCAGATGACTATATGCATATAGAAACGTCCTCTTCGCTTGACAATACAAGATTCATCGAAAGACTGGTTATTTGTGGAGATGAAGATCACAAGGAAGAAAATTCATCACTGATCATCGATGAATCTTGTATTGACAAGTGGAGAGGACGTTTCTATATGCATAGTAAAAAAACAGTTTATTGGAAATTATAATTTTTGCTTAACAGTGCTATAAACCTATCAATTAATGCATATTTCTCAAGAATAAACTTTTGTCTGTTTGTAGAATGGCTTTCTGAATAATGTTACAACTGTCTCTATGTTATTAAACAATCATTTATGACATGAATGTCGCTCTCCACTTGTTAATACAAGATATACAGAAGACTGGATGTTGTGAAGATATTTATTATTTGAGATGTTAATTTTTTAAGGAAGGAAAAAACTCATCTCTGCCTCTACCGGGAGTCGAACCCGGGTCCCTCGATTGCCGGACGAGTGCTCTGACAACTAAGCTACAGAGGAGATTGAGATTTTCCTTCGCTAGAGCGTATATATGCCGAACGGAACCGTGCAATGGACGGTGAAACCGATCAGCTAATAGCTCATGGACGACGAGCCACCAGAGGGCTATATATATGACATGAATGTCGCTCTCCACTATTTAATACAAGATATACAGAAGAATAAATATCTTCTGTATATCTTGTATAAACAATCATTGAAAGAATCGCTGTTTAAAATATAAGAAATGACTAAAAATTTTGAAGAAATCATTGTTTACATATTTGAAAAAAAAAATCATATTTTAAAAATTAAAAAAAAAAATGCATGAATCATTATCTGAAAAATAAAAAAAAAATCATTGTTTAAAAATCCATATTTGCATAGCAATCAGTTTAAAATTCATACTGTGAATATTATTTCTAAGTCAATTGTCTACTTATACATGGTTCTAACCATACATGATATTTCTTTACCGCACATGCACCCTCGTGAAAATTTTTTCGGGCGATTTCAAAAGAATTGGTACCAGCCGGTTTTTTTTTCTGAGTGCATGAGTGGACATAGCGTGGTTATTTTGTCAGAGTTATGAGTGTTTCGAGTTCTTCTAGTGCCACCATCTATCTTCAATATTTTAAAGTGAAAATGGCAGACAACTGAATTTTCCTTAAATTGGCAGGCATCCAACGAATTTTAAATTAAACGCCAAGTTATAAATTGATTGTCTGAGTTTTCTTTCAAAATCATTCCCGAGAAACTGTTGAAAACGGATTTGTAAAAATTAAAAAAAAATAATGAAAATATAAATCTTTGAAGAATAAGCATATTTTTCCTAAAAGTTGTAATTTCTGTTAAAATACTGTTCGAAAATATAAAATTTTATTTTTGTGTAAATAAATAAATAAATAAATATATATATATATAACACACATTCTAAAAGAAATACTGAATTAAAAACCAAATGTGTTGAAAAATTAAAACATTTGAAAAGCCAGTGTATAGTGCCCAAGGCAGCTGTATACACATAACCAGAAATTATAAAATTAGAAGAAAATGAAAAAAAAAAGTATTTTTTCATTTTTTTCTAATTTTATATATATATAGATATACTGCCAGAGCCCGAAGTTGGCCATTTCGTGGAGCGGCCGGCCCAATGTCCGAAATTCGTGCTTTCGCCGGGCTTTGGCCAGCCCTTAAATGTCGATCCCTATACACACATCCCTAGATATGGGTACTCTCTTTCTCTCTTTAACGTATCAATATTCAGATTCCTTTAACCGTTAGGGTTGCCATAGCTAATCATAATTAGCATGGTTAGCTATGGCTAAATATAGATGGCTAGTACAATTACAAAAGAATGTGCCAACCTGATGATGACCCCGAATCATAGGGATCAATGTATAGGAGCCTGCCAAAACCCGAATTTCGGACATTGATCGGGTCAACTGGGCTGGCCACTTCGCGAAGTGTTCAACTTTTGGCTTACACACATATATACGTATATGTTTGAATATTTTTATATATTTCTATTATATGAATATTAAGGCAGCACTTGTTGGAAAATATTAAATTTTATTTGAATATTGTTTGATGCTTGAGAATATTAAATTTTAAAACTTTAAACATCGTTTTTATACTCACTTTTGGTTCAGAATTGTTCAAAAATCCATTCAAGGCAAGCGACCATTTAGTTCCTAATTTTCACTGTTCAACAAATGAATTTTGAACAGCATTAGACTTGGAAAAAACAAAGGTAAACGACGCGTGCCAGTTTGCATGAAGGGAAGTGAATTCACAATTTTAGAGCCTTTATCTGATTATTACTGCATTCCTTATGAAACAATCAATATCGGATGTGTTTTAATCGACTAAGATTCTTCACTCATGTTGGATTTTGACAATCCTTCTCCTCTTTCCTAATTCCACTTAATAAGAAATCTTTCATTACTTCGAGTATATCCGATGGGCAATACGAGTGACACAATATGACGAGCATCAAACGGAATCAAGAATCATCGACGTAGTGATGACTTCGATAATGAATGAATCGGATGAGAGGCTCCTTTTCGTGTGTCACGAACATACATGTTCACTCGATTAGTTGCGACGCAACCGTTAACACATGGACATTCTACTGAACGAAGGGACAAGCGCGTCCGACATACTTTACTGCTAACGAGCTTAGCTGAAATTGTCACACGTGACAAAGAGTGATCGAACATACGAGTCTCTTAGATTAAAATTAATGTTCCGTACATTTCAATTAACTAACGCAGTTGCAAATAACGTTGTCACCATGTTGCACATCGTCACAGGATTTAAGTTTGACGTTGGTAGAACGAGCTTTGGAGCGAAAACTGACAAGTTTTCATGTAGTAACAGCAAAGCAAAGCGATTCTCTCTGTACGTCTCTCTTTGCTGCTATTGTCAGCCTTACTAATTAACAACTCTTACATTGGGGGATTCCTCGAAATTTCGAACGCTTTCCCATTTTGAGCACACAACGCACTTATAAATTTTAATAGTTCTGCGTAGAGCTGTTCATAAACCTGTCAATTATTATGGATTCCCGAAACAATCCTATAGGGTTACCTTTTTTTTACACTATATAGTGTAATCTAGTTTTCACCTTCTTGTATCATATTTCTTAAAGATTCGTTATTGATCATAGAAAAATATTTGAAGTTTATCAACCGAATAATTCAATATACAATCAGAAAACAATAATTTTCTCAATAAGTAATATCGATAATAATTAAACCCCTAATAGAAATGTAAACTTTTTACTGTCCATGGTACAGGGTGTCCCGCAAAGAACTTCCTGATTTCAAAATGGAATAACTCGGCAACGGTGATCGATAGAGGAAAAAAAAAAGAAAACAATCGGTAGGTTTACTTCGAAAACCGCAAAAAAAACTGATACAGAAATACAGAAGTTTCAGAACTTGTTACAAATATTGCCGACATGGGATGACATTGGATGCTGTTTTCGCAGTTGAGTCCGAAAAATAGGCTATAAACTGAATGCGCGGGAAGCCCGATTGTTCCGGCAATGTTTTCCAACAAGACAAGTGCCAGATCGAAAAATATTTGACGGGTTGCACCGGGTCTTTCAGTAATAGGCTCTTTGTGGTGTCCTCACACTCCTATTACGACTTGTATCTTGCGTGCCACTGACAGAGAAGCCCATTTTGCCCAGACACCGGCGCAGTCACTCAAAGGTTCTTCGATCTGGCTTAACCCTTTAAGTGGGATTGATGAGATATCTCGCCACATTAAAAACCTCTTACTCTACCATTAACTTTCCCGTATATTCCTTGCAAGAAACGAGTCCCAAGCTGTCATCCGCGAAAAAAAACATGAAATAAATTAAGAACATTCATCTCACACTGAAACACATAAAAAATAGCGACAGATTGCATTTAAAGCTGTAAAAAATTATTAAAAATGGCATCAGTTGGCAGCTCATCGCCTCTCGCGTTCTTGGCAATGTATATAAACACTTCTTTTCACTTTCTCATCCACAGCTTCTCTCTTCCACAAACTATATATATTTATTCCTCTCTATTTCTCTGTTCCGCGCTGTTTCTGATCACGTGTTGTGAATGTCTACACTCTACGGTTGCGGGATTTTTAAATTCATTCCTGACGTTCAAAACATTAATATTTACATTTTTTTTTGAGCGACCCATAATAACTCCACCTGATTTTTATATAAATATATATATTGTTTTGCATATTCAAATGAATATAATAGGTGGATTTTTTTTTTGTCAAAACTTTTTGAAAGCGTCACCTTGGGACCCTTTCCTTTTGATTTCGCACCCGTTTTGTGTGAAAATCAGAACAAAGGAACACTTTTTAAAAAAGTACGACATTTGTGTATAGGGTTTAGTGATTTCTACTGTGCCATGGAAAGGATTAAAAGACATGAAGAGGGATGTGCCTGGTGGGGGAGAAATTCTTCGAGGTTGCAAACAGGATATCTTGGGGCTTTTTTGCCATCAAATTGTACAAGCAAATAAAATATGATTCCAAAAAAGGAAGGGTTACCGGATTCGAAAACTGAGGAAGAAGCACGCATGCACGCGCACCTTTGGCAACGTCACTTTTCTCTGTTTTCACAACAGATGGCGTTACTGTACCCACCACAGAAAAGAAAAACCGTCCACCACAGTCAGTTTTTCCAACTAAGACAAAACCACTGAAAAAAACCAAAAAAATAAATAAATAAACCCTCTCCTTTTCGCTTGTAATATATTATTTTCACTGTCTGGTAAGTTTTATTGCTTTGCCTGTAGCATCACAAATGATTTTTCCTTTTCAAAAAACCTCACCTTTTGTTACTTTTTATTAGTATTTCTGAAATTTTACATAGTCTAAGAGCTGTACATTCAAAGATGGTTTCTTTTTCTTTCGAGAGTGTTGCCTTTTTTTTCCAAAAACAAAAAAATAGAAGCTGAAAAGATATACATGTGTTTTGGAATGGACAAAATTCAATTTCAATTTTTTTTAATATTTATCCGTTGGTAAGAATTAGTTGCAATATAGTAATCCAAAGTTATCTGATTTTGCTCTCTGAAGAATAGCTCTAGATGAGAGTAAGTAATGGAAATCAACGTTAGGAGCTTCATAGCCGAAGTCAAAAAAGAACATTAGATGAAGGTCTACCTATCCTTAATGTGGGAAAACGAAGGTAAAGAATTCCTCTCTAAGTAAACAACATAGTAAGAGGACACGAGGTTTTTCTTGGCTTTTGTCCTAATAGGCAACAACATTGTATAACAACCAGAACAAAAAACAAAGAAAGAGTAAATCTACAGCGGTGTGCCAAAAAATATATATATATTTCGCCGAAGAAAATGGAAAATAATGCCAGGAACCTGAAAAGAAGGCTGAAAGAGCGAATGTTCTAAAACGTAGGAGGACGCTCGAAATGACATAAAAAGGGGGATGTCTGGCAACCCCACCAAACGAGCGTTAATGTAACCTAACGAGAAAGATTCGATTTCCTAATACTAAACTAGGTCTTAAGACCCATAAAGAAAACCTCAAATGACGGCAACGTATCCATGTCCATTCCCGCTGTTGGAAAACTATGTTTACTAGCACTGAATTAATTTTCTTAGAGGAAAAATAATCCATTCCTGTGTGTATTTAATTCAAAATAATCGAGAGGAATTTAAATTTCAAACTCCGGGAATAATATTCCCCTTTCAAATGGATTAATCACAGCAACGCAGGCATTGGGAATAAAGCTTTGTTTCGTAACGATAAGAAAACTTTTTGAATCTGGGCCATTGTCTCGCCCCTCGGAATAATTCGAAGGAAAATGTTTATATTTAATTACAACCACTTAAAGACGAAAGAGGAGGATTCCACCAATAAGACACAAGCAAGGCAGATAAGTCAAATGAAATTAGCACGGAGGATAATTCTTATTAGCTAGTAGATAATTATTATATTGCAATTTAATGCAACCGTTATTATACTGAGATTATTACGGCAAACATGCCGAACGTTCGGGGAGACATATAAATAAAGTCTCAGAGTAATTGCTAGAAAAGAATTCGAAAAACTGGGATTATTATTGACTATTTAGGTTATTTGTTGCTAATTTGATTAGGAAACGCATCGGATTTCCCGATAATTATAATTTTAAATGATAATTATCATCTGGAATTTTCAGATCAAGCTTTGAATATTTTGATAATCCTGCTTTTGAAGACAGAGGGTAAGCTTCCACGACTACTTTACCCCACAGCATCTCCGGTCACATCGCCAAATGCGCCTTGCAGCAAGTTACCACTTACTGTAGATTAAATAGGGTGGGGGAATCTTTCTCTTTAGAGAAAGGCACGGTACATTATATAATTTCTTGATATAATATAACTTCTATATAACTTCTTGAGCGGAGGGGGGGGGTGGTGTCTTTATGAGTGCATATTGAGAAGGCGCCATCTATCGGTGGTCGTCTTAGGTCTGATAAGGAAAGAACTTACGTATACCTTTCTCCGGGATCGTGGATTATGGTAGACGAACATCTTGTTTCTCGCGTTTCGCGCTTCTACCGCTGGAATTCATCACACAATTCTTTCCAGCTTGTTAACAGTTATCGCAGTAAAGTAGCTTCACAGGAAGACATTTCGTCCACTACTGTTTTAACCACTATACGATCAAGGACGTAATATTGCGCCTAAACACCAGTGGAATAAATTGAAACAAGTTCTCTCTGTTTTCTTTTCTCTCTCTTCATCGTTGAGAAGATTTGTTGTAACCTTATGAAGAAAAGTTATTCTTTTTACCTCCGTTTATTTCTATACCCCTATTAGTGATATTTTTCCTCGTGTGTTGTATCTTTCTACTCTATACACATAAGAGCAAAAGACAACAGGTAGGGGTGAAGGTGAAAAAAGGAATCCACTTCGTACCTACACTCGTATACATTTATATATTATACTGTTTTCCTTATATTTGTTCCTTTTTTTCTTTTCTTCTTTTTTTTCCTTCTCCTTCTTTTCCTTTTTCTAACGTGCGGTTAGGTTATGACAAAGTTACAATATTATTCACCAATTGGTCAAATAGAAACCATCCGAATATATTGCCAATGATTTGCTAAGAGATCAAACAACTTCAATGTCGAAGATGCGATTTTAAGGAACTATGGCTGACAGCAACGTCGGCTGTTGGTATGATCACATTTATACTGCTAGTGTGGCACACAAACGTGACGTGGTGATCTTTCAATGTGACGTAATCGTATAGTGCAGTGATTCCCAACGTGGGCGTTAACAACCCCCTGGGGGCGATGGAATGTTTCAGGAGGGTGGGAGAAGCTACGGGTATAACATAGGCTCCTATGGGTTAGATTGCGTTGGGGGCGATAGGAGAAAAACATTTCTGACGAAGGGGGCGATGACACAAAAAAGGTTGGGAAACTATGGTTTAGTGTGGAGTGATCTTTTAATGCAAAACTGATGTTTTAGGTTTGGCTTGGAAGTTCCCAATTCACACAAGAAGGCACAGGCGTAAGCAAAATTTTCCTTTGGTAGATTGGAGGTATTAGGAGAGCTCAAGGAATCTCGTCCAGGCATAATTCGAGCCATTAATCTTCAAAAACATTCCGTATCAACAGAATATGACCAAAACTGCATAAATAAAGGTATATTCTCAATAAATAATGTTTTAAACATTAATATTCTTAATTTAATGGGGTTCTTTTTTCTAATATTCTAATTTTAATGGGGGGAGGGGGAATGAGGATACATAGGTTTCCTCTGCCATTATCTCTGCGTACGCTTCTGTGTGGAAATCCGCTGTCTTGGATCTGGATAACTTCCATCAAATCTGCTGTACATCAGTCAACAATCAAGACCCTCAACATAATACTTACATAAAATGAAAAATAAAGTACTTACCATTTTTACTTCAAAATACGGAAGTTGGATGGCAGCACCAGCAACAACACGAAACAAGCGCAACTCTTACAACGCGAATACGTTACGACCATGCATTTCCAACACGCACACAGCATTTTCTGATATGCACAGATTCGTTAAAAATTCCGCAAACGAATGTGTACGGGGAGCATTGACAGTTAAGTAGTAGTAGTAGTAATAACCCAAATCAGGACGACAAAGGAAAGTACCCCACCCAAGAATCTACATCCATATTCGAGAACAATCTCGTGAAATTATGAAAAATCTACCAACAATAGTAAAAGTATTCAATTATTACTCGTCACTAAAAATAGATGGAAGCACTAAAAATTCACTTATAGCACTAGACACCTACGCAGACTGTATGGTACACATGCTCAACTCATTTATTAGTAAAATGTCCAATGCGATGAACCGGAGTTTACACCGACCGCAGCCTAGAACGGAATTCTCGCACCGACACGTCACTTGTCTCACGCGTACTTAAATTAAACGAAACTTTTTGCCAATGGAGTGACATTTTTAAGCGTACAAATCTCTTAATAAAAGACGTATGAACCGTAATATTTTATGTTTTTCTATGCTTTTCCCTCTCTTTTGTTTTTTTTTACCCTTTTTATTTATTATTATTTTTTACACTGGATTATATACTCCATGCAACTGACGTTAAAAAATGAATAAAACTGTGATTAAGTAGTAAGAGTTCACGTCGGCTCCTGAACAATTTTTTTCCCACGTATATGCACTGTATCTTCTCTGTTTCTGAATACAATTGAATTGAATTCAAAAACGAGCCATTCGCTATCATCTCAAAATTTTGTATGCTCGCCATTAATATTTTTCAGGAATTTCTAAAAATCAAATGGTGCCAGCCCGGGGGGGAAAATACATATCCTACAGCAATTGACAACTGAGTCTAATAATGAACATGATGCAAAAAACTGAAAAAAAAAATGCCAGGTTTTTTATCTATCAGCAACGGTGCCGACTTAAAGAATCGGAAACCAGCATGTACTATGTTCGTACTCTTAGCATCCCGTAGTGTAGTGTGTTCTTGCATTTACAACATCTCTACACGCCAAATCAGGATAAAATTACGTCGATCGAATGTGCTTGGTTGGTCTCGGAACTAATTAGTGCTCATAAAATGACCTTGACGTGTGTTATTACATAATGTATTTACGTTCTTATTTTACATGTTTCGAATAGAAAAATTTGCCGACAAAATGTAACGGAACCTTAAATTTACAGATAATTTCATACCGTCTAACAAAAAAAGGGGGGAAAACATTAAGGAGTGTACGCCAAGACATTTGGATACAGAGAGGTATTCAAGATTCAACTATAATTCAGAGCCAAGCGCTTGAATAAATAAAACCTTTGAGTAGGATATGTTTACACATGCTGATAAACACCCACTACATAATACCTCACTATGATATTCCCCCAGATATAAAACCCCACGCCATTGCTTTTGTGTTATTATAAAGTGACTATATCATGGAAGCAGCACAAAAATGCGCTATAAAACATAAACACTTTTATAGCCCACCACCCGCTAAAGGATAATGTGCCGAAATGAGAAGTGTCAAGACAAAAACCTCTAGCTTTAATGACTATAATCTTTTAAAGCGACATTCCGGGGTAATGATAGCTTCTCCCGAGATCAAATTCGGAGACGATTCCTGCTGGTTTATTGTCGAACGGCGCAGCTCCATTGATTTTGCCATCAAGTCGCGTTCTCTCCCACAATTTTTTTTTCTTTTCTCTGGCCCTCTCTCTCTTCTATATTATTTCTCTCTCTCTACCCTGAACAACGAATGAAAGCTATCAGCTACAACAAAAGGCCCTTGCATTAAGCCGAGCCATTCACCGAAAAGTTCACGTATGGCCAAAGGAAACGATGTGATACGGGCCAGAAACCTCAAAGAAAAGCGTGTAAGGAATGTTCATCGACCAAAGAGAGAGAGAGAGATAGAGTCACTACACAAGCAATCATTCTGACGATCATCTTAGCAATCATTGGGTTTTTGAACTACCAAATTTAGTTGATACTAACTCCGACTCTTACTTTTTCTCTAGAACTTTAGTTGTTCTCTCTCCATCAAATCATCTAAACACACTACATTTTTAGGACTCTTATTACCATTTGATACGCGAGTACATTCCTCTGAAGTACTTTATATTGAGCTCGATCTTAATGAGTGGGAAAAAGAAAAATAATAAAGTGTTTTTTTCTTCGGTTTTTATATTGCCTTATCATTACGATTCGAAATCTCGAATTGATGATGTGTTGATGGAGCTAACAAATTCTTTCGGTTTCTTTAAGTTGGACGATTAGAGGGTCCAGGAATTCTACAGCCAAATGGGAAAGACCGATATTACACGTCAAGCTAGCTATTTTTTTTTTGCAATGGAGCCTAGAGTCGCAAATGACTTTCATTTTCAGCGTATTTAAGAAAAAAGCGAGGAAAAAACCTCTGAAGTAAAACCCTGAGTGGAGAGAGAACGAAAAAAATCATTCCCCATCATTCACATATGGAGGACTTAGAAGCCAATCGGTGTAAGTGAATTTCCTGAAAATGACTTTCGTATAGCAAGTGCCTCTTCATTGTTAAATTTTTCAGTTGCCAAATCATTCAAGTCGCTATCTTTATATTACAGAGCAGCAGCAGATAGCGCCACTTGTACTCAACACGAAATGAAAAATTCTTCAAAAAGTCCTTTTATCTTATTTTTAATGCGTATTGACTTACAATGAGGGACCATTCTTGTATTACGTCAGCAGTGATGGAGGGAACGGGGAGGGGTTTGCCAACTTTAGATGACTAAAGGTGGAAGGAAGGGGGGGGCTTGAATGATACTTGAGTCATCAACCACACTTTGCAAAAATATGAAAATATTCTTAATGACATCTTACTCAGTGTGCCAAAAACGAGAAACCCTTTCCCTAGTTTGTGGGCATCTGAAATAGCACTGTCCCTATTGATAAGTCTCTACAGAGACACTTTAGTGATCTCTATATATTCTGTGGATACTGATCTAGAAATGTGTCCGGGCCACTGAAGTGCTCTGGAACTGTGCCGCGAGTCACTCAAGTAATCCGTAATTATGCCACGGATTACTTACGTCAGTGTTTCCCAAAGTGGGCAATGATGGAATGGTCGCGGGGGGGGGGCGATAGGAGCTACAGATTTAACGTAAGATCCTATGGGATCACTTGAGTTGAATGGGCGATGAGAGAAAAACATTTCTGATGAAGGGGGCGATGGAACAAATAGTTTGGGAAACTATGAATTACGTCATTGTAGAATTGCACTGGGTGTCGCTTAAGTGCTCTAAAACTGTGCCACATGTCACTCAAGGGATCTCTAAATGTGCCACGGACCGCTTAAGTGATCTTGAATCGAAGCTGACAAAATTTTGCTGACGGGGTGGGGGTCAGAGTTTTGCTGACTTTTGCTGTCGGGGGGGGTGAGGAGGTCAAAAATGGCTAAAAATCTCCTGACGTAATTCTTGAACAGCTCCTGATTGGCTTGTAAGTCCCCCTATATTATCGTTAGGGGTCAATCAAGTATTACGTCAGCATCGAGGGGGGAGGCGGGGGTTTCAGATTTGCTGACTTTTGATGACAAGGGGGGAGGGGGGTTTGAAGGTTGCTTACGTCATCAACCACCCCCTTTTTGAAGATATGAAATATTCTAAGCTGCTGACGAAATTTTGCTGACGGGGGGGGGGGGGTCAGTGTTTTGCTGACTTTTGCTGACAGGGGGGGGGAAGGGCGTGAAAAATGGCTGAAAATCTGCTTACGTAATGTTTGAATGGCCCCTTACAGAGGAAAAAATGACCATATTTTCTTCTTTGTAATTGCCTGTGACTGGAGAGAAGGAATTTTCCTTTCGTTTTTGACGTTGTGAGCTAGGTTACCATACTTTAGTGACTTAGTGAGTAGTGAGGTAGAATTAGTGAGGATTCAGGTTCGAATCCCGTTGTCGACACCGCGTATTCGACTGAATTTCGTTTTCTGTGGTTTTCTCAACTCCCAGGTGCGAATGGGAACCACTTTCCCATTCGAAAAAATTCTCTCCGCACGGAGCAGGCAATTGTTACATAACATGAAATTCACGTATTTACCATCTTCATTTCAAAATTTGGAAGGCAGATGGCAGAATCAGCAACAGCGCGAAACAAACGCAACCCTCACTCATTAGAGTATTCATCTAGAACATGCATTCCGGCATGTGTCGATTCGTTAGTAATTCCATAGAGTAATGTGTACGAGGTGCTTGTACGGTCCAGTAACATAAATAGCAGTTGTAGTAAAGATTTAAGACTCTTGTATATTTTATAATTTGCAAGGATATGTAATTTAAAATATACATACAGTCGAATCTCGTTTTAACGAATACCGTTATAGCGAAAATCTCGTTTTAACGAATACCGTTATAGCGAAAATCTCGTTTTAACGAATACCGCTATAGCGAAAATCTCTTTTCAACGAACACTTTACGAACACTTTTCTAATCCATGAAAACAACCTGAAATTCCTTTATAACGAAAGTTCGTTACAACGAAGTGATTTGTCCGGTCTCTTGGAGTTCGTTATAACGGGATTCGACTGTATATGTATATATATTGCTAAAATTCCATTTTTTATATATGAAAAAACTGAAAACAAATTAATTATGTGAACTGACTTCAAACATCAAAAGATTTTTTGAATTCAATGGTACTACAGCAGAACGTCGGGGGATCGAACGTCTATTTAGGCTATGGAGGCCAAGGAATGCTCTCAGAAACGTTCTGTGTTAAGCCAATGTCAGGGTGTTCCCCCTATCCCCCATGAGAACCCTAGTCACTGGCTATTACTTTTTTCATTTTTGAATTGTCAATTGAATTTTTCATTTTTGAATTCACAATTGAATTTTTCATTTTTGAATTGTCATTTGAATTTTTCATTTTTGAATTGTCATTTGAATTTTTCATTTTTGAATTGTCATTTGAATTTTTCATTTTTGAATTGTCATTTGAATTTTTCATTTTTGAATTGTCATTTGAATTTTTCATTTTTGAATTGTCATTTGAATTTATTTTTCATTTTTTAATTGTCAATTGAATTTTTCATTTACAAATACAAATACAACGCCACAACAGGCAAATTGCCCAACGAGGTGGCTGACTTAAGAACATCATGGATCCCCGAGCCCCTACCTACTACTGCTACACCACACATGCACTCCCCCCCCCCGCGCGGAACCCCCCAACGAATCGGTACATGCGGGAATGTGCGTGTACGTGTAGTGCAACCTGAAGTAAAGTTTGTTTCGGTGTAATGCTTGTTATGTGTAGTGCTGTCATCTGCCCCCAGTTTTACTAACTATGAGTGAAGTGTTATGGTTGAATGATTTACCGTTGTAGGACTGTTGCTCTCTGTGGCGAGACTTTTTAACGGGGAGATCGGTTCGCATTTGCGCCTTGAAGTTGGGAACCACAGAAAACCAACTTCAGCGAACCACCACTGTGGGGTTCGAACCCGGATCCTCGCATCACGAGTCCGTCACTATAACCACTCGACCACCACAGTGGCTTGGCAATTGTCAATTGAATTTTTCATTTTTGAATTGTCAATTGAATTTTTAATTTTTGAATTGTCATTTGAATTTTTCATTTTTGAATTGTCAATTGAATTTTTCATTTACAAATACAAATACAACGCCACAACAGGCAAATTGCCCAACGAGGTGGCTGACTTAAGAACATCATGGATCCCCGAGCCCCTACCTACTACTGCTACACCACACATGCACCCCCCGCCGCGCGGAACCCCCCAACGAATCGGTACATGCGGGAATGTGCGTGTAGTGCAACCTGACGTAAAGTTTGTTTCGGTGTAATGCTTGTTATGTGTAGTGCTGTCATCTGCCCCCAGTTTTACTAACTATGAGTGAAGTGTTATGGTTGAATGATTTACCGTTGTAGGACTGTTGCTCTCTGTGGCGAGACTTTTTAACGGGGAGATCGGCTCGCATTTGCGCCTTGAAGTTGGGAACCACAGAAAACCAACTTCAGCCGACCACCACTGTGGGGTTCAAACCCGGATTCTCGCATCACGAGTCCGGCACTATAACCACTCGACCACCACAGCGGCTTGGCAATTGTCAATTGAATTTTTCATTTTTGAATTGTCAATTGAATTTTTAATTTTTGAATTTTCATTTGAATTTTTCATTTTTGAATTGTCAATTGAATTTTTCATTTTTGAATTGTCATTTGAATTTTTCATTTTTGAATTGTCATTTGAATTTTTAATTTTTGAATTGTCAATTGAATTTTTAATTTTTGAATTTTCATTTGAATTTTTCATTTTTGAATTGTCAATTGAATTTTTCATTTTTGAATTGTCATTTGAATTTTTAATTTTTGAATTGTCAATTGAATTTTTAATTTTTGAATTTTCATTTGAATTTTTCATTTTTGAATTGTCAATTGAATTTTTCATTTTTGAATTGTCAATTGAATTTTTCATTTTTGAATTGTCATTTGAATTTTTCATTTTTGAATTGTCAATTGAATTTTTAATTTTTGAATTGTCAATTGAATTTTTAATTTTTGAATTTTCATTTGAATTTTTCATTTTTGAATTGTCAATTGAATTTTTCATTTTTGAATTGTCATTTGAATTTTTCATTTTTGAATTGTCAATTGAATTTTTAATTTTTGAAATGTCAATTGAATTTTTAATTTTTGAATTTTCATTTGAATTTTTCATTTTTGAATTGTCAATTGAATTTTTCATTTTTGAATTGTCATTTGAATTTTTAATTTTTGAAATGTCAATTGAATTTTTAATTTTTGAATTTTCATTTGAATTTTTCATTTTTGAATTGTCATTTGAATTTTTCATTTTTGAATTGTCAATTGAATTTTTCATTTTTGAATTGTCAATTGAATTTTTCATTTTTGAATTGTCAATTGAATTTTTCATTTTTGAATTGTCATTTGAATTTTTCATTTTTGAATTGTCAATTGAATTTTTCATTTT
Source organism: Pholcus phalangioides (assembly GCF_987345545.1). NCBI lineage: Eukaryota > Metazoa > Arthropoda > Arachnida > Araneae > Pholcidae > Pholcus > Pholcus phalangioides. The sequence goes on from NW_028301628.1 coordinate 27,294,222, forward strand.
TGAATTGTCAATTGAATTTTTCATTTTTGAATTGTCTAATAAATAATTTTGCCATAAATATAATTAATTTGTTTTCAGTTTTTCATATGTAAAAAAATGGAACTTTAGCAATGTTTTTTTCACTACACTGCATGTTATAGCTACCTATGGCGTTTGTATTGGTGAGTTTCGACAAAAATTAAATTTTCATAATGTAAATTTTTCTATATATATATATATATATTCATACTGTAGAGAAACATTTTTTAAACAATCTCTTGCAGAAACAGACAAATGTGTATCTTTGTATGGACCGAGTTAAGACTAGTCCTACTGCAGGTGTCACCATCACCCAAACAACATTATTGAGAATATCTGTGAATTTTTCAACAAGGCACAATAAAAAAAATAACTAATCCTGTTTTTTCTATTCCTTTTTATAAATATGTACCAAAACTAGAACATTACGTATCAAAAACTTGCAACCGTGTTTCGAATCAAACTACCAAATTCTTCAATGCAGTATTGTATTTGTAAATGTAAGTAATGCACCAGATCAGTATTACATCTCAGGAAACACATTAAATCTTTCTCAATTCAAGAAGACGTCTGGCCGATGACAAGAGTGGGGGAACAAACATCTAGATCCGGATATCATTGTTGGAGTAGATGCGCTATTGGAATGTTTATCCACTCCTCGACCTCACTGAGGTTCTGTTGGAGTGGTTGATTCGGGAGTGCTATGGTTTTTGCGATACCACTGGATGTTTCGGCTTTTATGGAGCTCGTCGGTTATAAGAGTTAAAATATCATTGGTGGATAGTTCATGTCGATACACATGGGTCGCCTTAAAATAAATAAACACTTTTAGTTATGTGTAAATGAATATTATACAGTCTAATCAAGGTGTATGAAGTGCGATATGAATATGAACAAAATTTTATGCGCAGTGACAAATCTTGATCATCGAAGTCGATACTGTCTCTTTACTGTGTTGCGGCTCTCGCACTTTATAACACTACTGTCCACCAACAACAAGGGTTCTCAAACTTTTTAGGACTGCGGACATTACGTGGGGTTGGAAACGTGTCAGGCACGGGTCACTTGAGTTGTCTGGAAATGTGCCTCGAGCCACTCAGGTGATCTGACATTAAAGTAAAAGGCCACTTAAGTCATATGAAAATGTGCCTAAGGCCACTTAAGTCATATAGAAATGTGCCGCAAGCAACTTAAATCATCTAGAATTGCGCCGCGAGTTAGTGAAAGTGTGTCGTTGGTCAAACTTGTGCGATCTAGAAATGTCTCGCAGGCAATTTAAGTGATATGGAAATGTGCTAAGATCCAATTCAAATGATCTATGAAAATGTTGTGGGCCATTGAAGTGAACTGTTCTTGTATCGTAGGCCGCTCAAGTGAACTGTAAGTACGCCGTGAGCGACTCAAATGATCTTGAAGCTTGCCGTGGGCAACTTAAGTTATTTGTAAATGCACCGGCAGAGTTTTGAGTAATCTGCAAATGTTCCACGGGCCACTTGAGTGAACTTGGATTGCGCCACAGGTCGCTCAAGCGATTTAAAAATGTTCTTTGGATCGTTTTAGTGATTTGGATATGTGCCGTTTCTAGCTAAATAATCTGGAAATGCGCCGTAATCTATAAATGTGTCGTGGGCCACTTGAGGGTTCACGGAATCTTTGCCCCCGACATTTCGTCTCCGACATCTCGCCCCTAGCGCGTTTCGTCACCGTTACATTTGGCCCCCGGAAATTTCACCCCTGGCATTTCTTCCCGTATATATCGCTTGCCCTGACCATGTTAACGATGAGTGAACGATTGAGTGGCCCTATTAGTGATCAAGTGAGTTGGGCATTTTCCCTGATACTTCGCCTGCCTCGACGACTGTATGAAAGAACATATGAATGATGGTACAAGTGACCAAGTGAGTGACCGTATGAGTAACCAAGTGAGCTGGACATTTATCCGAGACAATTTAACTGCCCTGATCGTAAACATGTGAATGATGGTGGGAGTGACCGCATTAATGATTGTATGAGTGACCGCATGAATGATTGTATGAGTGACCGCATGAATGATTGTATGAGTGACCGCATGAATGATCAATTAAGTTATTTTACATCGGTAGACATTTACCAATTGGCATTTCACCTGCACTGACCGTATGAGTGACCGTAGAAATGACCGCAGGAGTAACAGAGTAAGTGTTCGTATGAATCATCACGTGAGTGACCGTATGAATCGTCAAGTAAGTGATCGTATGAATCATCAAGTAAGTGACCGTATGAATCATCAAGTAAGTGACCGTATGAATAATCAAGTAAGTGACCGTATGAGTAATAAAGTGAGTGAATGTGTGAGTGACCAAGTGAGCGAATACGTGAGTTGGACCGGATATCTCATTTCGCGCCTTTGGTAAATGTTAGGTGATTTTGCGGCAGAAATTTGCACAAAGCATAATATAATCTCTATTGCTGTCACAAATGCATTGCCGTACCTATTAAGCGTGAAGGGGGGGGGCTAGTTTGGGGGAATTTAATGTTTTTATTCAGGACTGTTATATGTATTCCAGCTTATGTTGAAAAATTTCTCCCATTAAAGTACTATATAACCACCCATAATGAAGGGGGGGGGGTTAATCTTTGCAGACACTCACCCGGTCAATACATTCGGTCACTCGACTAGTCACTCATACGGTCACTCGACTAGTCACTCATACGGTCACTCGACTAGTCACTCATACGGTCACTCGACTAGTCACTCATACGGTCACTCACTTGATCACTCATATGATCATTATCATGGTCACACATACGTGCACTTGCTTGGTCACTCATACGATCATTCACTTGGTCACTCATACGATCATTCACTTGGTCACTCATACGATCATTCACTTGGTCACTCACTTGGACACACATACTGTCACTCACTCATACAGTCAATCCCACGCTCATAGATACTGTCGCTCACGTGGTCAGTTTTTCAGTCACTCACGTGGTCAGTCTTTCAGTCACTCACGTGGTCAGTCTTTCAGTCACTCACGTGGTCAGTCTTTCAGTCACTCACGTGGTCAGTCTTTCAGTCACTCACGTGGTCAGTCTTTCAGTCACTCACGTGGTCAGTCTTTCAGTCACTCACTTCGTCATTTGTACGGCCACTAACTCACTCCGATTCACAAGGCCGATTTCACATTCACACACACACTTGGTTACTCACATGGTCACTCACTCACTTATATGGTCACTCACACAGTCAGTCACTCATGCGTTCAGGGCATGTGAAATATCAGGTACTCATACCGTCACTCACTTGGTCACTCATACGATCATTCACTTGGTCACTCATACGATCACTCACTTGGTCACTCATACGATCATTCACTTGGTCACTCATTCCGTCACTCACTTGGTCACTCATACGATCATTCACTTGACCACTCATTCCGACACTCACTTGGCCACTCATACGATCATTCACTTGACCACTCATTCCGTCACTCACTCATACAGTCAATCCCACGCTCATAGATATTGTCGCTCACGTGGTCAGTCATTCTGTCACTCACTTAGTCATTTGTACGGTCACTAACTCACTCCTAAGTCCGATTTCACATTCACACACACTTGGTCACTCACACAGTCAGTCACTCATGCGTTCAGGGCAGGTGAAATATCAGGTGCGAAAATTTCGGGGGTGAAACGTCCCAGGGGCTAAATGTACCGGGGCGAAATTTCCGGGGATGAAATGTGACAGGGACGAAACGTTCCAGGGGCGAAAAGTTGGGGGCGAAATTTCCGTATCCCAACAAAAACCGCGTCTGTGACAGTTTTATTTAGCTATGAACTTCTAACAATATAGTCCGTACGGAATTTTTTCTGTTGCTCTCCTGTTTAATAATGACCCCTTAATGGTGACAATGTAACTACCATATATCATATCTTTAACAAACTATTTTTCTCTGTTGATATCATTTTCAATAATGACCCTTAAAGAATACCATCTGTGACCGCTTTATTTAGCAATGGGCTTTTAATGATACCGTCTATAACAATTTGCTTTGTGTCGATATGATTTTCAGCAATATCCGTCTGTAACAATTGTTTTTGTTTTTTCGGTCGATGCTATTTTTAGAAATGACCCTTTCATTATGTAGTGAGAGTTTTCTTAAACAATAAACCTTCAAAAATACTGTCCGTAACAGTTTTCTTTAACAATACAGTATGTAACAGTTTTATTTCTGCCAATATATTTTTAACAATGACCATTCAGCAATAAAACAGGTACTTTCTCGCAATACAATCACCTCCAATGATCATTTCATTATACCCCAAATACACTCAAACAATAACTTCCTGGTATAATTTTTGTATTTATCAAAAACTCCATACAACAATACCATCTGCAACAATGCTCATACAACAACGACATCTCCTGACAATTCTTTCCGTGGCAACGAATTTCTCTAGACGACGAACATCACTGAAAACATTCAAGAAATCAAAATAAACTGTCATTATTTGGGGGGCATTATAATAAACGAGAGCGAAAAATCTAAAAGAGTAGGAGTTGATATAAAAGCTAGATAAATGAGAATTCGGATAATACATACTTTTGAATGGATATTTATCTGGCGGCCATGGTTTTTCAAATACATACAAAGCGAGTCGTACTGAATTTCACAATGGCGGAAAGAATACAAACAAACTCTGTGTCTTCGGACCGAATGATAATGCGGCAGCAACTTTTCTTGTTATTCTGGTGAAAAGATACTGTTCGTGATAAATCACAATCTTTCTTTTTGGGGCATGCTTTCGCTTTGGAATATATGGTATCCTTAGAAATTTGATGCTTTGCACGAGGCGGCCTGGGGATTCGTGACTGCCCAAGTCGTTTGTTTCGAACTATTCTCATCTGTCTTGTCGGCGATCCCGACATCCATTTCTTGAATCTTGTACGGAATTCTCCCGTATTCCTCCAACTTTTCTTTGATTTTTTTATTATCATTTGATACACAAGATATATAAATAAATATCTTGAGAAAGAGAAATAAATTATATGGCTTCTAGTTTTGTTTTCTGTATAGTGTGGTTAATTATTTCTTTTGTTGTGAAAACTCGCTGTGTGTCAATCAAAATTGCGTGTATGAGGGAATGTAAAGGAAAGCAAAATCAAAAATTAATGTCATTAGTAAATTTTAATTCGAATATTGATATAAATGTCCGAAGAATTAAAAAAAAATTGATTTTAAAGAAAACTTTCTGATTTCTTTTGAAAAAAACTCTACAATTCCGGTAATTTCCCGAAAAAGTACATTAAATTCACAAAAAAATCCCAATATATAGTTTATAACAAAATTAATTCTAATCAGTTTTATTACATTTTGAACTTTTAATAGCTTCTTAAAAATAACTAAAATTGATATCGATTTAAAAAGGTATCAATGTAGAAATCGATAATTATCGATATCTTTTGAATTGGTAACAATTTTTTTAATTGCTAAATTTTTTCGAATTTTCAATGATTTATGAATTTTTTAAAATTTTTTCTATATATCTTAAAACGCTTTCTCATTATTTTCAATCTTCGGTATTCTTAAAATTTTTTAATTCGTCGCGTTATGTGGTTTTCTTTAAACATTTTTAAATAATCAATATTTTTGTTTTGAATTTTTAATTTTCATAATTTTTATTTCAATTTTCATAATTTTGACTTCAATTTTCATAATTTTTATTTCAATTTTCATAATTTTTATTTCAATTTTCATTATTTTTATTTCAATTTTCATTATTTTTATTTCAATTTTCATTATTTTTATTTCAATTTTCATTATTTTTATTTCAATTTTCATTATTTTTATTTCAATTTTCATTATTTTTATTCGTATTTGCATTAATTCCTATTCTTATAATAACGTTTGAAGTGAGCTTTTTAAATTTTAATAAAAATTTAAATTTAATAAATTTCCAAATAATTTTGCAAATTTCAAAATACGATGGTGACATTTGAAAAATTATAAGATTATTCACGTTATTTAAATATAATGTCTCTCAAGATGTTTAAAAACTTGAAAGAATACTAAAAAAATAACTTTTTTTAACGTAAGGAAACCATATATGTCTCAAATTTTATTGAAAAAAAATAATTTATAATTTACATAATGCAATCAAATACAGCATGGCGATCTTTAACGGGATCTACGCTTTAAGGGGAACGTTTTCAAGAAGGTTACAATAAAACATTAATCACTTTATGCATGATGATTACACAACATATGCGTAATTTATGCATTCGAGAAACAGATGGTGACCTACATTGTTGAAAATGTGTACGAAGTTTTAATAATTTCTCTTCCAATTCCTTGAAATTTTACAACTTTTTCCACAGACATGTCAAGAATCAATTCCAAATGAAAACTCTCTGAAAGACATTTCAGCATGGAAATCGTCACTGCTGTCTTCGAATAATATTTTGTGACACAGTAGCATATTTATCCAGTGTGATTTGCATAGAAATGTTTATTTCCTACCGGATCGAATTCACAATCATGCACGCACCAGACACTTTCACAAAAGTAAAGAAATTTTTCTTTATAAATCTTTTTCCTTGGCTCTTCGCCAGTCGGCAACCGTCGATTATTATTGATTCTGGCATCGGACCCGATCTGCTCCGCGTTTTTGCACAAGCACTGTGCGCAGTGCTCTTTTTCAGTCCTCTTTCTCTCATGCAAACTTCTGTTTTTTTCTTCCTAAGTTTTCTTATTTTTGCCTCAATATTTGGCCTAGTTTCGTTTGAAAGCTAATGGCTAAAAAATTAAGACAGATTGATTTCGTGCATTTCTGTTGCGTATTTGATTTCACACTTGTTCATAGTCATTCAACTAGTTTGGTTTTTTTGTTCAATTTTTTATGAAAATATACAATGTTTGTATAACAGTCGACGCCGCTTATTAAAAAATCCCAGATAATGTTAAAATTTGGGTATTGTTATCACTTTTGCGAAGAACGGATCCAGTATCATGAAATCGGTTTTTTTTCGAGACTGGATAATGTTATCAATTTTTCCCCCATCGAAAGTATTTTTTGTGACCTCTGACGTTAAGTTATTTCCCCCCGTGAAGTTATCGTTATCAGGTTGCAAGACTAGGAGGATAGAAGGCGTTTTCTTCCTCCTCCCCTTGTTGAAAAACATTTCCGTACTTAATGTCGTAATCAGTCCATAGTATATTCGCTGTTATCCATAGTATATTCGCTGTTATCCATAGTATATTCGCTGTTATCCATAGTATATTCGCTGTTATACATAGTATATTCGCTGTTATCCATATACGCACGGTGTTGCTTTTTCGATGGCCTTCCTATAATGCAGGAAAAATGTATGACAAAGAAAACTCTCTTCAGTTCTTGATCAGTTTCATTCAGTTGATCAGAGATTCAAAAATTTCTTTTTTTTCGATACTTTCCTCAAGGGATCTGTGAACGTACAGTATTGTACATTCAAAAAATATTCAAATTTGTGGTATATATTAGACAGTTCTATTATAACGCCTCACAATGGCTGAGAATTACAAAAATTCATAATTTTAGCTTGAATGGAGGAAAAAGAGGTCCCATTATAGAATATAATAAAAATGAAAGGAAAACGATTGAACGTTTTGCAAAGAATTATGTGGGAAAGAAAAACAGAGAGTTGTCCCGTTTTACTAACACCCACTTACCATTGGTTCCGTTCAATCAGACGTGATGTACTTGCAAAGTATTTTCAGCAGCTTTGACAAAATGGCGCCGACAAGGAATCTACCCTTTCTAGATAAGGATGTATTGTACTTATATAGAGTTTTATCTTGCATTCAAATGACATTAAATGATTTATTTTCTAATATACTAAAAAATTGAGGGACAAAATCGGTAGGATGGATATTTTGACCATGTATTTGTGATGTGTATTCGAATATACGTGGGATCATGGAACAGGGGTGTACAGATTCCGATCCGCGTGCCAAATGCGACTCTTCGAAAGGGTTTCATTCTGCCAGCGAAGAATTTCCTGGTAGAAAAGTATCAATACTTGCAACATAACAAATGCTTAGGCTGACCATATTTTTTTCATTGGGATCCGCGTGAGACATCTTTAATTATATTTCAAATGCAAATAAAGTTGGCAATGATAGCCAAAAAAAATTGTCGAATGCGAGTAAAGTCAGATTACAGCAAAAAGTTGTGAAGTGAAACTAAAGTTGCCAATTACAGCCAAAATTAACTCCAATTACAGCCAAGATATTGCCAGATGAGAGTACCGCCAAAAAATTGTGAAGGGCAACTGAAGTGGTTAAGTGCAAGGAAAAAAAAAACATATTCTCTGAAATTGGTAAAAAATCGGCAGTCGTGGAAAATGATGGGTACTGAAAGTCAAAGTGACATGTTTGACAAATATGTGAGATGAATATATATTTATGGCTATAATTCAATTATTATAGTCATTAACTATGATTAATTAACTTTAATTCTCGATCTCAAATATTCAATTGAGCCTTGTTGAGAATATAGAATGAACGTGACATTTTATAAAAAAACGTGAAACCGAAAAATTTACGATAATGTCCCGCAAAGTGTGGGTCATATGGTCACCCGAAATGTTTCAGTTTTTCGCCGCGAGCAGCAGAAATACTCCACATCTGTCCTGTGGACTGCAAAGGTTGTGCACCCCCAACCATAGAGGGTTGAAATATCTAAACAGTAATTCAGAAAACACGAGAAAAAACAAAAATAACGTGGAATGTTCAAAAATTAATTCGATCACTTGAGATTATCAAATTTAAGTTATGGATTCAATTATCGTTACTTAAGATTTATTCAATTACCAACGATAGTTTAAGGTTAAATTTTTTCTTAATAATAAAGGAATTTTTCACAAAATATTCAATTGCCTCTTTTGATCTTCTATTTGGAAATGGTAATTAATAATAATTAATTTTCTCTTGCTATTGACATAAAATTATAAATTTAAAAACACATCTTCAAATAATGGTAGACGACAGAAAAAAATTTAAATATTCCCTATTAATTAACGAACTTATTTTATTTACAAATACTAATTCAAAAATAATACGAGAAAACGGATTAAATTTCGTGTGTAATAGCATATGGTACAGGAAAAAAAAAGCTCAATTAACAACGTCGAGTCTAGGATGATTAATTAGTTTAATTAGTTTAAATACCGACAAGGAAAAACATCATAGGTTATTAGACCAATGAAAATTTCTTTTAAAAAAACTTCTCACGGTCCCATGAAACAAAGAATATTGAAAAATCCGAATTTTAGTTCAAACTTTTTTTTAAATTCACATCTCTAATAATTTGAATATTTTCAAAGCGTTTCCGCCATCAGGGTTGAAAATTTAATTTTTGTTTATTGTTTTGATCGAACAAAGCATAAAATGGACGTTCGTTAGCATAAAGCACAAAGAAAATAATTTCTTAAAGAAAAAATTCTGAATAACAACGAAGATCATTGAATGAATAAATGACACTTAACATCATGAGAGAAGTGTAAAATATTCATAATGCGATGATGTAAAGAACATTTATTGCATTTCTGATGAGCTTCTTTTTCTTTTTGTAAAATAATGCTCTCTTGCTTGAGTTGTTTGTGAATGTTTGATGAGCTGACAGAGGATAAGAAGTTCTTAAAATTTTTGGATAAGTAGGATCTACTTAAGACTATCAAGGAAAATGAAGATTCACGCGGAAAGAAAAATATTTCCTTTCTTCTCAGATACAGTATCAAAAACTGATGGATATATATCAACGTATTTATAAGTATTCATCCACTTATTTATTAAAATGGAAGCGGGGAAAAATCCATTTAGTTTTGTTTAAATCGTGTTTAAGGCAACTGAGTACGTCCAAAGGACGGATTTTTTGAAAATGATTTTATAAATGTATTTGAAAGAATTTTTTTTACACAAAATCCGAAACTGTTTCATTCTTGTTCATTCATTAATTGAAAACAAAGTTATGGCTGATTTAAATCATCTGAAACAATTGTTTTTCGAAGACAAAATTAAATTTTCAAACGCGTTTTTTGAAGTCATTACTTTATTCCTAGTAAAAAACTAAATTTCTCAAAAACTACGCAAAACAATTTTTCAACAGCGTTCCAGGTAACATTAGCTGTGCAATGAACTAGGACCTTGCCTATATGTTCAGAATTTAATGCAGTGAATTCTCGCTGCAATGTTAGTTGATAAAACGATAAATCTTACAACAACGGTATTTTTTTGAGTCCTGTTTGGGAATGTTAATGTCCATATGTTAAAATGCTGCCTCTCGATATAACGGTAATCTCTATGCAACGATTTTGCAGCTGTTTGAATGAAAAATTTTGAATTTTTATCTCAAAATTCACGTACAAAATTGCGTACTAGTTTTAGTTCATTGCACAGACAAAAATTATAGCAATATACAGTATCAAAACTATTCTAAATGTATGCTGTAGTTTTTTTAATATGCAATGCCAGACATAAGGTGCTGAAAATAAGCTAATTAGAGAACATAGTATAAAATATCTCAGAAAGTTATAGAAATATTTCAGAAATTTCTCTAGATTTCCTTGTTTTATATAGCATGTCCAAAACTCCACACGTTTTCTAAAAACCACACGTCAATGGACAAGTTTATTAGTCTTATTATTAATTAATTATTATTGCATTAATAATTAAAGATCAGTACATTAATCTTTCACTGTGACATCAGAAAATATATAAATTACGAAAAATTAAAAAAAATCTCTAAAATTTTTATTCATTTAGCCATTAAATTGATTCTAGCATTAATATGTATGCGTGACCAACAACATTCGAGCACATAAAATGACTATATTATTGTTCATGTATAAAATATTGACTTTCTAGACTATACTGTCTCATTATCAAGACTTGTTTGAAAAACCTTAATTGCAATTGAAAAAGCAGGAAATAAACTCCTTATATAGAAAAGGAAAGAAAAGCATACCTGTGTGTGTGTGTGGAAAACATTGACGTTTCTAAATAAATGTAATGAATTACTACTCATTTTTTGTAAATATCATGTTCCCTTCAAGGATTAAAAATTTCGTGAGGATCATTTTTACATTTATTACATTTCAACTATCACCGGTGTTCAAGCAAAAGTCACCAAGTCCACAAAAAACTTGTTATGGACTTACTGCAGTTGATTGTAGAAATTGCAATCAATTATTTCATGATTTGAACAGTTATGCACTATGAAACAGTTATCTAAACATTAGTAAATCTACTGTAGAAGTTACAGATCTTTAAAATAATGTTTATTTTTTTCATAACGACTCAAAAGTTTAAACTGACAAAATCTCAAAACTGGACTTCGTGACTTCTGCTTTGAACACCATCAATGTATAGTTTGAAAACATATTTTAAGCAAATTAATTTGTTAAAAAAATTTTCGTGAAAAAAAAATGCTTTCAACACAAGTAAAGGATTTTTACACTGCAATTAGCAGAGTGTAATACACGTTTTATGTAGTATGTGCACACCATTTGATTAACGCGAAGAATACACTTCGAAACTACAAATTTTGTGAATGGAAGTACTTATTATTAGTAACTCCTTCATCGTAATTTTAGAATACCTCAATTCTTAAAATTTCTTAATCGTATAATTTGTGAATATGATATTTTTTATATCTTAGAAGTTTTAATCATGATCTTGAAACTTTTAATATTAATGATCTTAAATTTTTTTAATGTCAATACTAGAATTTTCAATAATGATCTTGAAATTTTCAAATATTTATCTTAGCATTTTTAATATTAACCATCGATTTTCTCAATATTATATTTAGAATAAAAAAAAATTTTAAAAACTTAAATTGAAATTTTAAAATCTTTTGAATCCATCAGTTTTTCCAATATCATTTTTCTTAAATTTCTTAATATTAGAACTTCTGTAAATTTTCTCAATCGCAATATTAAAATTTCTTAATCTTGGAATTTTTTAAAGTTGATGATTGTATTCCCTCTATCGTAATCTTTGAATATTGCTCGATCTTAATTGTTTAATATATCTCTATCCAAATTTTACATATCTTAACCTTAATTTTTAAGTATCTCAATCTTAATCTTTGAAGTTCCTAATCTCTGAAACCTAATCATTGAATTTCCCTTCTTTGAAGTTTTCCTCTTCGTAAATGCAGCATTCCATACTCATAACCGCGTAGTGTTGATCAGTTGAAAAAAGTATTTTGCAGCTCTTCTCTCCAGTTCCTTCCCCATATAAACTTTCATACAGAGCGAATGCAATACACCCATATCATCAAAATACTATTACCAATTTTCTCACAACACATTTAGAAGACAGCCCAATTGAACGCATTACGCACTCATATACGTCCGTGGGTTTCTCAAAAAATTCTCCGACGCAACTCACCTCGTCTGGTGATAAAAAGGAAGTAAATTGTCTCAATAATAGTTAGACCAGTAAGTAAACTGGAAAATGCGGTCTTAAAATCTGACTAAATCAAGATCTCTTTTCAGTTGATTCTTTAAATATTCTAAAACAAAATCGCAAACCGGAGATAGAAACAATGTTAGAGAAGAGATAAAAGGACTGGAATTTTTTTTTTGTGTTTACTTAATAGTGCATATTAGCTCGGAACCTAATAAAAGTTAAAGAGATAATTAGAAAAAGAAAGAACAATGGCTAAGAAAAATAAAGGAAAAAGTCCTTTATAATAATTTCTTCCATGTTTTTCCCTGAAGGTTTCAGTCTTATCACAGACAGACTCGTTAAAGTAAAAGCTTTCTTATACCATTTAATTAAAGAATTCTTTCGAAGAAGTTCATCTGATCAAAGCTAAAACGATTAGAAGTGCCGAATAAACGCAGTTTTATTTAAAACTAATTTTTTTCCCCTCATTAATCCCATTGCTCATTACTCAGTAACTAGTTTCTGCAAGAATACATTTTAAAAATCTATTTAAAAAAATTCTGACGCAAACGGATGTGAGTAGTTTGTTGTCCATTAAATTTGCAATTTAAAAATCACGATAAAATAGATTTAATTTATTTTTCAATAATCCAATCGACTAGTTTCGAAAAATCGCATTTTTTTCCAGTAAACACAGATTTTATAATTTTAATCCCATTGAACGGAATTATTTTCTGGACGAAAAACAATTTGGATTAATTATTTGGCTTATAGGAAAAGCTTTGAGATAATAATAATAAAGTATAACTATTATTTTTATGTTAATGTTTCAACATAATTATACTATTTTAATTGTATTTTTATACCATAATCAGCATTTAATTTAGAACTATCAATGATGTACGGGGTGTCCCATAAATTCGTAAATAGTTTAAAAATTCATGAAAATCGAAGAAATCTTTATTTGAAATGCGATTTGCTAAAACGTTACTCTCACGAAGGTGGATTATTAATTGGTACAGAAAAAAATAGTTAAAATTTTTGTCGACAACGACGGAAGAAACCAATACGGCAGGAGTGATAGGATATGAACTTTTGAACCTTTCATCAATATCTTCTGTGGCCGAAACGTTCGTAGAGCTTCAGCCATTGATTACCTGAGGTAAAAACTTAACCAATAATGCTAATCACAAAGAAAACCTTAAGGGGTCTCCTACTTTTTAACATGGTAAAAAGTTTCTCAAGTATAACTTATGAAGAAATATTATCAAAAATAGTATTTATTGATTGATTTATTTCACATTTTAAGCATATGCATTTGGCTTCGTTATGCTATCTTATGTCAGTATAAAATTTCATATATCTCTGTTATTCAATTTTTTACTAATTTTCAAAGAAATACATTAAAAACAGCTTGCGGGCATGACAAAATTGCGTGAAATCAATGCAATTGAATAAATGAATGAAATTTAATTATTTAATTGAATAATGATTCAAAATAAAGAAAACTCTTCAGTCACACAATGAGGAAAAAGATTGATATTTCATTGACTCAATCTACTTGAAAATTAAGTTTTAGAGACTATTAATTTTTTTAAATAAAAAAAAAATTCCAAGCATTTATCAATGGATCTTAAATACAAATACAAATACAAGGCCACAACAGGCAAAATGCCCAACGAGGTGGCTGAGAAAAAGATGCCCATAAAAATATGGATGTCATATATTTCAAAAATACAGCAACCCAATTAAAAATGCAATTAGCAAAAAATTGTAAACAATATATACACATGATAAAATATTATATACAATGCCCATAAAGAATACTTATGGTTGTCTTATTCTCAGTATGAATAGCTTCTCGATTTACCCCAACATGTTTATCGTATTTATTTTTAAACGTGTCAATTGTGTTACAATTTACTAATTTACTACCATTTACTACCATTTATCAACAACCCTATTAGAGAAAAATTCCCTGCGACACCATAGCCTTGCATTGTCCCTTACCAATCGATACTGGTGCCCTCTTGTAAAAGCAGTCGATTGGCGGTGTACTAAAAGTTCATGTGGTTCATCCTATCCATCCCATTGAAAATTTTGAACACTTCGATCATATCTCCTCGACACCAGGAGCCATTTTATGCCGTTTTATGAATTGAATAGTGTTCTTTATTTTGAATCAATTTTTGTTCTGTATCATACGTAGATGACAAGTTATTTTATCACACGTGCAAGCTGTTTTTCATGCGTTCTTTTTGAAAATTTGTAAGAAAATAAGTGTTAGAGATACATAAAATTCTGTGCCAGCATAAGATAACGTACATAATCAACTATATGTGGTAGAAATTTGAAGTAATCAGTCAATGGAAAATTTTTTTTTTAATAATATTTCAACATAAGAAAGTTTTTCACAATGTTAAAAGGTGGGACACTCCTAAGTAAAAGCCGTTAACGGGAACACCTGAGAAAAGAGCTATTAATCGTGCACCCTGCATTTTATAGGACTGTGATTTGACATTTTCAGTGTTTTGATTTCCTCAGGGTCTTTTGACAAGGATTTGGAAAATCCTTTGTGAGAATAACCTTTTCGCACACCGCATTCAAATACACCGATTCATTCAATTTTTATGAATGAATTTTTAAACTATTTATGGATTTATGGGATACCCTATAGAACAAATTCATTATTTCTGGAAAAAAAGTTAGCATTTTTTTTTTCCTGTGTTCAAATATAAAAATATCGATTTTCTAAGGAATATTTTGTCTACGTGACTGACTGACGTCAAGGACTGGCTCTTTTGCTGAAACTGCCCCAGATAAGGACGGGAAAATAGTTTCGGTGCCTGTAAATATGCATTCGGTTCTCGTTTTATGGGGATTTCGCAGCAATAAAAACATTCCAGGGAGGATGTGGCGCATCAGTTCAGACGCCACGTTGTCGACTCTACTCCTGCTGCTGCTGCTGTTCCTTTGAAAACACAAGGAAAGGAAAAATAAATAAAACGAAAGGAAGCTGACAAACAACATAGAATAATAAAATGAAGTGCGTGAACCCTTTTACTAAACGCCTACGAATCTTCTCTCCGGAAAAAAGAAAGCATCAATGTCACTGCTGCAAAGCGTTAAGTAAATTGCTATCTCTTTCACTGAAAGTGTTATTTTTCCTCCTACTCACTGGACAAAAAGAATCTCCATTTATATCATCTATACTGTATATACAGAGTTCTTACATAGATACAATATTTACATCTGGAATACATTTCACGCATTTCCGAAAAATACAGTACTAAGAGCTTCTTTTTTCTCGACAGATACTGTGGAAGACATCGTCTATGGCAGCCGCACTCAAATACTGTTTCAAATACCGTTCTGTGTTCAATACCGTTTCAAAGGGGAACTTTAACTTTAAAGAATCTGTATATTACAATTAGCATTTCCATCTTTACTTCAGAAAATGGAAAGCAGATGGCAGCACGTACACGGAACAAGCGCAACTCGTCACCATAAATACATTACGGCAACATATACACTTAGAACAGACATTACGACATGTGCCGGTTCGTTAGAAATTCCCTAGAGGAATGTGTACGAGTTGCATGTACGGTTAAGTAGTAGTAGAACCTGCAGTTATACGTCAACGCAATGCAATTTTAAATGCAGTTCAATGGGCGCAATTCGAACAGCATCCAGTGCACATGTTTTCAGACCGTGCATCAAGTCTATGGGCAATAAAAAATTCACGTTCGCCATATTACAATGTCAGAGAGATTCGCCGCATCCTCTGTGGAAATCCGAAAATACGGCTGGCTTGGGTGAACGCACACTCTGGAGTAGTTGGCAACGAGCAAGCTGACCAACTTGCTAAGGAAGCCACTAATCTTCAAACTCCAGATGAACATACATGGCCAAGGAGCTTTGGCCAACGCTTATTGTGCGAGGATCTGTTTAACTCGTGGCAATGTAGTTGGAATTCCAATGCGGCCAAAGACGCCTATGAAGTCCAACGACGGGTCGGGTGGCGACATCATGTTTGGCCCAGAGTAAAGATAATAGTGATTACAGAGCACGCCCCCTTTTCCGGTATACTTAGAACGGTTTCATCGCTCAACTCGCTCTGCTTGTAATTGTGGAGCTTCTGGATCCCTGTGGCATTATGCAACTCAGAGTCAAATGACGGCCCAATTCCACTTTGGTAAGATGGTGGGGGGGGGGGGGTAAGATTCGGGGTAGAGGTTTATATTCCCCCCCCCCCGAATATTTTGGAGGAAAATGAACTACTTACTGACGTCACAAACAGACTGCGGAGGCCTTCTATCTGTAGGAGGTGCCGGCTGGTCCCCCCTTCTCCCTCTTTCACCAATTGCTCAATTTTTTTCCTGTGCTATGAAATATGTCAGCATTTTGGAGTTTTTAATTTTGAACAAGAATTTATTGGTCTGACCAGGGCAGAATTAAATTTTTGAGCCAGTTCCCGGTTAAATTCATCACACGGCATTACAAAAGGACTCTTTGGAGCCCTGGGGGGGGGGGGGGAGAAGGAAAAGACAGTGCATTGTGTCATTGTACTTAGGTGCCGTTCAAGTATTCCGTAAGAAAATTTTTAGCCATTTTTGACCCCCTCCCCCCCCCCCGTCAGGAAAAGTCAGCAAAACGTTAATTCCCCCCCCCCTAGTCAGCAAGATTTCGTCATCAGCTGTGCCCCTCTGAATCCAACTCATATTTTCATAAATGGTGGTTGATGACGTAAGCATTATCCAACCCCCCCCCCCCTGTCATCAAAAGTCAGCAAATCGAAACCCCCCACCCCCCCAGCGATGATGACGTAATACTTGAACGGCCCCTTATGTAATGCGCCCATGGGTAGTCGACGGTCTTCCTAGGACGTTGTTTCGTCTTCCTTGCTCGCCATCACCTGCAACGATGAATCCTACCTACTCCATTCAATGAGTAAATTCTTTTCTCATCCATGCTCACAGACCTCCCCCCCCCCCTCCCTGAAGTCACTCCAAGGACTCCTGGTTAAGAAACACTGCTTTCAACAAGTAAATTACCTTTTTTGGTTACCTAAACGTGAATAGGAGTTTGCTTTCGAATTTTAAGAATTATAAGTAACGGGAGAAAGGGAAAAAATTGTGGGGGTGGGGTCCCCGAATTACAGAATTTAGTAATTTTGCAAAGCAAAAGACAAAAATTATTTTGTCACGTGAAAAAAAACAACATATTTTTGTTATAGAACTATAAAGTTTCACGGGGGTGGGGGGGGGTGTACCCATCCTGATAAAAGTTCTCATTACGAAGATGGGTGGGGGAGGAAACATCGGGATTGCAGAGATGCTTTGGTGGGGCATTAATGGATTAAAATTGGTTGGGAACCACTGCACTAGATATACATAAAGTTATACAAATACAAATACAACGCCACAACAGGCAAAATGCCCAACGAGGTGGCTGAGAAAAAGATGCCCATAAAAATAGGGATGTCATATATTTCAAAAATATCAATCAGTTGTTTAGTGTTAATTTATTTTTTGCAATGTGTGGAAGATTTCTCGTAGTGCTCTAGCTTATACGAATCTATTCTTTGTCGACGACCTCTGAATGCCAACAATGAGACTCTTAAAAAATTATACGATATTTTTATGAGATAAGCTAATTTAATTACTTTCCAGTTTACTAATTTACAATTTTCTGATTTATTGATTTACAATCTTCTGATTTATTGATTTACAATTTTCTGATTTATTGATTTACAATCTTCTGATTTATTGATTTACAATTTTCTGATTTACCAATTTATAATTTTTCTGATTAAACTACAGATGTATATCTTGATATTTCGGATTCACTAATTCAATATTTTTTCTGATTAACTAATGTATTACTTTTCTGACTAACCAATCTAAAATTTTCTTATTGAATATTTTAAAAGTTTGTTATTAATTAATTTAAAGTTTTCTGATTAAATGATTTAATTATTTACTGATTAAATTGCAGATGTATGTTTCATTTTGCTATTTCTCCGATTAACTAATTCAATTTTTTTGATCAACTAAATTAATATTTACCGATTAGATAATTTAATCATTCCTGATTGAATAATAAAATAGTATTTTAAGTAACCAATTTAGTAGAGTTTCACATCAAAAGTATTTCCTAATTAATTTGGATATTTTTCAACGCATTTACTTCCTTTTGTAATGACTACTATCAGTTCCACTGCAAGATAAAAATCAAAATTTTGAGTTTCTAACGCATTTTATATAGGAAAAAAAATTGAAAATTTAACCGGTTAACTAATTTTCATACATATCTATATTAATGATTTAAATAATTACATATTCCAAAGAATAAATCGCTCCTGATAATAATAACGAATTAGATAATCAATCTATTGCATTCATTTTTCCTCACGCAATTAGCACCAGTTAATTGGAATCTTTCATTAAATGTAATCTGCTCAATGATACATGTTTTGAAATTTAGAGAGAGAGATGGAGGAAAAATGATTTTATTGCTGTTGTTATAATTTTTTCCTCTGATTATTTATTGTCATTATTTCTTTATGATAATTGAGAATCCCAAGCATCCATAAAAATCTCGCTAATCTTATTTATTAATCAGAATCGCAACGAAGCGCGTAATAAAGGAGAGCAGCTATCAGATTAATCACTCTTATAAACAAATCTTCAATGACCGAAACTTTAATTAAGTGATTACTTCTGCGAAATTAATTAGGAACGTGGTCAAAATTAAAATGTATTAGTAGAACAAAAAAAAAAGAAGAAGCATTGTGTTATCCCTATTCATTTTTGACACTTTAAAAGAGAGGCACTCACTTTGCGATACACTACGGCAAGTTGATTATCGCAATTAATTAGTTTTCAAATTAGGAATTAATTCTTGAAAAAGTTTCATTTGGATGTTATTTTATAGAATATTTGCGATGATGTGTTATTGTGAAGAGAACTTTTCAGCCTATATTGAAATTAAATAAGGATTTCTCACTGATATTTGAATGGAAATATATGACTAAGCCTTAATCTTCAGTTTTATAATTTTCGCATACAAGTTCTATTAGATTGAGGGTCGCTAAATTTTTGAATCGCGACCACTACTTTTACCTATCATCATTTTAATCAGACGAACTTCCATATAGCATCTGTAATACGTTCAAATTTGGATCCTTGTTCAAGAATTCATGGGTAATTTGCGATAAAACGAACACTTTTAGCATTTAAAACCGTAAAACTTGATCTACAACTTTGACTTTTAATCCACTAATTGAACAAATTTCACTCTTGATCCGCCTAGTCTAAATTCTGACTCCTGATTTATTCAGTCTAAAAACTCGACTCCTGACGTATATGGTCTAAAAAAATTCGACTCTCTTGATTTATTCTGTCTTCAAATTTTATTTTCAATTCACCTGGTCTGAAATTCTGACTCTTGATCCAATTTGTCTATGAATTTGACTCATAAATCCACTTTGATTTCCAATTTTACTTTTAATTCGCGTTATCTATAGATTTGACTCATAAACCACTTGGCTTACTAGTTTTACTTTCAAACGATTAGATACGACTTTGAACCACTCCCACCATTTATTGCAACGAAAAAAAAGTAAAATTTCGAATGGCAAATTTTCTCACCAACCGGCGTCAATGAGTTAAACTATCTAGTGTAAAAACTTGACTGTTCATCCATTTATCCTATAAAAGTTTGAATGCTCATCCACATGGCCTATGGATTTTGCTCTTCATCCACGCGGTTTCGCCCAATTATTACTCCCAATTCACTGGGCCTAAAATTTTGACTCTTGATCTATTTAGCTCAGAAAATGATAATTTTCTGGAAACCGTGTCGAACAGTTCGGTCCTGTTATTCAAGCATATATTTCGTTTACTTCTAATTCGACTGTGGTAGAAAACAAGAGATACTCAGGCTCTGCCACAGCAGGTGATGAAAGCACGTTGCACGCGGGTGATTTTCGACATACGCAAACATTCAAGAGTGCACCAATTCACTCTTAATTCCCTAGAAGACTGCTAAGTAGGAGAGTGTGTTGACATAAAACACACTCTCCGAAGGTTCTTGATCTTTCTATTTTTTGGTCTATTTAAGCATTTTGAAATGAATTATTTTGTGTTTGTAAGAGCAGAAAAATGATAGAAAATCACCGGAATTGACTTAAATGAATATTTCACGGTGGTGATGCTGATTCCTTCCGAAAAACTCTACAAGATATTCCCCTTTTTTTGCTTACTCAAATTTCGTTCGACCAATCCTGATATAGTAAGCGAGGTAAGCATGCTTCAAGAACGAACGAAGCTAAAAGTAAATATCAACGCAATGATGCATCGGTAACAAAATTTTCTGTTGTGAATTTCAATAGAAAATTGATCATTTCAAAGAACAAATCCATCAAAAATATCGAAAGAGTCAAAAATTTTGAATTAATGAGCTTTATTTCTGATGAAATATGAAGAAAAATTGCTTCTACGTAAATATATATATAAAAGGGGAGATGGAGAGAGAGAGAAAAAAAATATATATATAGGGCAACATCCTTCCGGAATTTTCCCGACGGATTCCAGATGCCATCGGCATCTAAAAAAGGAGAGCAAAAAAACACGTCCAGGCGCCAGTCTGAGACAGAAAGCTTCTCGAGCAAATGAAAGTGGGGAAATCAGAAACATCCCGGACATTACCAAACAGTTCAATCTCAATTCCAGTCCATCTCTCCCCGTTCTTGCTATTTCTCTACCTCGGATGAAATCGAAGAAAGACATAGCGAAAGATTACACAACTCGGCCCCGAAAGGAGAAAAAAGGATTATATTCCAAGCGTATATATAATACAACTTCCGCCATCTTCTACAAAATATATTACACACACAGGCTTCAACCAATTCCGATTTTGAATTTTTTCCCCTAGATAGTTCAGAATAGAAATACAGTCGGCGCTGCTTATTAGAATCAAGGACAACGTTGTCATTTGGGTATTGTTGTCGCCAGGGCTCGGGTTTTTATGAAGTGTCATATTTTTTATGACTTGTCATATTTTGGGAATTTTTGTGCAATTGGTCATATTTTAAGTATTTTTTGGGCAATTGGCCATATTTTAGGAATTTTCAAGCAATATATAAATTTTTTTCGGTCATTTATCAACGAAAATTTTGATCTGTAGGTACTTTTTTCAGTGGTATGAACTCACAATGAATTCCTTTTCTTTTGGGGAATAAAACTTACATTCCCAGTAGCCACTTCTTTGTTCTCTGAAGATCCTCTTGATACGTTTCTGAAGGGAAACCCCGAAAGGTACGCCAACTATTAATTACCTCCTAAATACGATAAGAGGTAATAGCCAAGTATACATGCGAGAGATATTCATTCGGACGCTCGAAATCTTTGCATCCAATGCATTTTCATCACGCTTAAACAGAGATTTTTCTCACATGGGGTCAGACTTGGTTTAGTCTCTGATCCCTATCTTTGTAAATCTTCAAAGCAAGAAGATTTAAATTTACGATGTATCTTTTTCTTGTTTTAGAGGAGTAAAAAACTGTTTTTTTTCCATATTTTTTTTAATTTTTACCCCTGAAAATGCCATTCCCTTAACTTTAATAGTTAACACTCTTTGTGCCTTCTTGTAATTCTAGCGCTGTCTAACGCTGAGTTTTCAAAGATAAAAAACATTTTTTTATAACATTTGAAACTTTCTGTCGTAAAATTCATTGCGATTCTAGAAACAGCTAAAAAAAAAGTTATTGTGCATAAGATAGGCGTGGTTTTTAATTGAAGTTCATTATCATCTAAATTAGCTAAAAAACAATATTTGAAAAAAGAACATATAAAATAATGGGGAAATTATGAGGTCATATTTTTTAATTTTAATTTCATATTTTTATGTCGTAAATGCTTGCATATTTTCAAGATTATTAGGCCATAAAAAACTGAGCCCTAGTTATCACTTTCGCAAAGAACGGAACGGTCCAACATCATAATATGGGAAACAATTCGTTTTTGTCATTGGGACTTCGGATAATTATAATTTTTTCTTTCCAATCAAAAGATTTTTTTTTTCTTTTTGCGCATTCTGAAACTAAGATTTGACCAAAATTATTTTTCTCCCCTGTTAAGTTATCGTTATCATGCAGCTATATAGGAGTGTAGGAGGCTAGAAAGTGCTGTCTACCCCCTCTTCCTTATTGACAAACATTTCCGTACTTATTGTTGTCATCAGTCCGTAGAAGTATTTGCTAATACGCTTGTAGATGCGTGATTCAAACATAAAAATGTATTTTACTCCCCCAAATTTCGTTAATGAGGGGAAAAGGGGAAATAATCCCTCAAATTTTAGATGTGTGTTATTATACTAAATAAATAAATAAATATGTATATATAGTAGAATAAAATACAAGAGCAATAAAGAGGTAGTGAAAAAAGGTATCTTTTGAATGACAAAAAAGTGCTAGTGCTGCTCACTTGTTCTTTCAAAAATATATATATATATATATACAAAAAAGAATTATTTTAAGAAAAAGGGGAAAAATTGGATTTTGTGAGAGTGAAATAGAACGTATGAAGTGGGTCTTCATCAGGGAGAACCCCCATGCATGGTGTGAAAAGTGTAGGCGTTTCTGAAGAGTGGCTATGCCTAATTGCATTAAGGGATATATGCATATAGATATATATATTTACAAAATACCCCTTAAAATTTGGGAGAGAAGTGAAATTTATCTTCAAAATTATAATTTCGGATAACATTCGTGAGCAGTATTCATTGTCATCTGTGTACGTGTGGAACTATTTTTGCACTGACCCTCCTATAGCAAAGGCGATTGTATGACGAAAAAAGTTCTTTCCTTCAGCTCTAGATCAGTTTCTTCCAGTTTACCAAATTCCAATTTCTTTTCGGGAGTTTTTTCATGGGATCTATGCAACGTATTGTACAGTAAAAAAATATTGTAATTCGTTATATATAAAAAACAACGTCCCTACAGGCAGAATGCCTAACGAGGTTAGACAGTTCTATTCTAACGACTCAGAATGACGAAAATTCAGGATTTTAGCTCAAGGAGAAAACAAATTCCTATTTTAGAATAGAATGAAAAGAATGGACTGATTTCTTTTACATTTTGCAACCGTTTATTTGGGGTATGGTGGTGTGGGGAAAAACAAGAGTTATCCCGTTTTTACGGATACCAAAGCCTCCTAAAAGTACAAGCCGTAATGTATCACTCCGTCGAGGTTGTGACGTCACAATCCGGGTCCTTAGCCAGGAGGTGCTGCCTTAGCGTGGCTGTTTTGGATGTTTTTAACGAAGCACACCACGTGCACATTTATCGTAATATTTTATTTAAATTCTTCAAGTTTGTAACATTTATTTTAATATTTACTTATTTGTACTGCTTTTTGATTTGTTGTAACACATTATCCGGAGAAATTTCGTTTAAATAGTTGTAGAAGGAGCCGAGAACTTCGATAATCATCTGACGACGGACAAAAAAAAGGGTACGTAGCTATTTGTACATATAATTCAGTCAATACATCTGAAATATTTATTTTTTCTGACTTTATTTTGAGTAACAAATTTGAAAGTAGATTTGTTCGCTGCTGTTTCATGTCGAAATTATATTTCCTTCTCGTTGAGAGCAGTTTTTTATCCACTTGTTTAGTTATTGGAGCACATTTTTCAGACCTAATAAACATTTTTTTTTAAATATGAAGTAAATCGAATTTCTCAGGTATATAATTAATTAAAGATACAAATAGTAATGTTCTAAGTGACGAAGGGATATAGGCTACTTTTTAAATAAATAATAAAATATTTTGTGCAAATTTAAGTGCTGTCTTAAGCCGGGTTTTCCTAGGAGTAGGATTTCTGCGCCTTGTGATGCGTGAAAATGCTGATTGGTTAAAAACCTGAAATTCAAGTTTTTTTTTGACCAATCAGCGTTTTCACACTGCAAATGCTGTAAAACCTGCTCCTAGGAAAACCCGGCTTTACCTATGTATTTCACATTTCTTAGGATTTGGCGGCTGTTAACGGTTTTTTAATTCCACAAATGCAAGCTCTACGCAAATTGCTCACAAGATATTATACTTCAAACTTTGTCAGTGGACTGCTGAGTGGGAAATATAGCTACGGATTACAAGAGCTGAAAAAATCGTAGTCAAGCCTCTTTTTAAAGTAACAAAACACGGGATTAGTCTTTGTCACAACAAGCACTTTTGTCCGAAGTTCCGAAAAATTGGCACACGGACAAGTGTCTAGTGTTTATTGCAAACATAACTCAAAGGGACAGAATAGATACTGTTCTAAGAAGTTTTGGTGCAGAAAATCAACATAGGTAGTTTGAAATTCCCATCGCTCTAGTGTTAATTAACCAGAAACAAAACGTAGTATTTGAATTATATGATATTCATTATAATTATTCCCATCGAAAGTTGTATCTTGTAGCATTTTTTGGCTCATGGTGGTCGAGGCTAATTCAATTTAAGGCTTTAAAATCTAGAGTCGGTCGTGCTTTGAAATGAGTAGAAATATTCCGATCTCTATCTCGTTCGCTTGTAACTGTTTCTTACGAGAATGTTGATCCATCCCTAAAACCTGAGCCATCGCTTATTGTACAGCCGGTACGTACTGGGAATGATCGATATCCCCTCAGTCATTAGTAAATTGCACTCAACCAAATCTTGAATAACTTAACGCCACACCCTTTCACAAAAGCGTGTTTCCAATACATTATTAAATGAGTGTCTCGCTTTTCGTGGTGGTCGTAAACTGAAAATATTAGGATCTATCCCAGAAGTGATTTTTCTGCTTATATGCGGTGCACGAATCTTTCTTGCAAGGGGGAAAAGGAGGGAAGGTAAACATGGTAAACCAAGCACAACTACTCTGTGTCACCGAAGTGATTTTAGCAGTGTCCCCCCCCCCCCGAAGGATGTGAACAATTGATTTGTGGATAACAATTCCGGCGACGACTCAGCCGGACGAATCCCCTTCCCACCAGTCAAGCACTTCCTCAACATGATATGAGGCAGAATCTTTCTCATAGAACTTATTCAGGTTTTTCGCACTTGAAAATTTTCTTTATTAAAACCATAAAGTGTGCATTGGAGGAAAAAAATGTTGGCAGCCTGAAAATCACCTGAGCCACTGTTACATTTAAAGGGTGTCCCAGGACTATGAATCTGAAGAATGACGATACACGTCAGGACAAACAGATCATTTTCCCAACGGATCCTGAGGTCGCAAATGATTTTTTTTCTCGCATGCAACTTAAATTACTGGCGCTAAAAAGGGGTAAAAATCCCTAAAGTAATGCGGAGAGGGAGTAGGAAAAGTAAAACACACATGTAGCACCGTTTTATAGAGGAAAAGATGGGACTATTTCTTTCCCCACCGTAAAAATAAATTATGACTTATAGGGGAAAAAATCACGGTCGCTCGTCATTATATGTGTAAGGACTTTTGGCGCTATATTTTGGCGACGTTTCAAGCAGGGCAATGCACGTATCTCTCGAGTAAGTGGATTACGACCCCGATTTCCATTGCAAATAATATTTCTCGACGTATTATATCATCATCTCAATTTAACGGTGGAAGATTGTTGCGCCACATTCAATGGCATCAGTGACGCTTTACTTTGACAAAGGAAAAGCTTCTTGATAACTGGCTTATCACTATCATTGTGTGAAGTGTGACGCTAATATTATCGTTGCAGACGATCAATGTTCCCTGTCACGCTTTTTTCAACGATTAGACGTCACTTTGAACAGAAACTGGTTTCGTTTTTTCTAAATGGAGGGCCATGAGTCCGTTTGTTTATGAAGCCACCTTAGTTTAAGATAAGTGTTAATCTTAGGATTTTTAGGAAGCTTCACACCAAGAAAAGTAGCAAAGGGATTTAGAGGAGCTCCTGATCAAGTTTAGGTGCCTGTAAAATATTTTGAAAGTTCTCCAGGCCAAGGAAAAACATGCCTGTAAGGTATTACAAGTAACTCCAGACTAAGGAAGAAAATCGTTGAATATTTTTATAGGCACCTTATACACAGAGCCACCGTTAGAGGTGTGCGACAGGTGTGGTCGCACCAGCTTTCGTGGTTAGGGTGGTCCCGCCCTGAGGGGGAAAATAAAAAACACAAAAATCAAAGCAAATCAACGGGGGTGACAAAATTAGTAGGGCCTATATAAGCACAGTTATACCTCGTTACCGGGCCACCTAGATAACTCGTCACTCCGCTTACCAGGTCTTTTTTTGTTCTATGGCGTTCTCATGATACTAAACTCCTGTGCGTCTCTACACTCCAATTAAGTAGTCACATTTGTGAAAGTACGCCTTTATAACCCATTCATGACTTGTCATTCATCTTCCGAAAATTACGAATACCGAAGGTGATAAAAATGATATTATTTATATCATTACATTATCAATAATGTTTTGCTAAATATTAAAGATTATAATGTATTTTTATCATCAAGAAATGATCACCCCAGAGTGTATTAATTCACAATCTTTTGAAAAATTAACTTTGTTTTTCAATTCTTTTTCCTGTTTTTAAGGCAGTGTCGATAGTTGTTTCAATCGCAAATTTAATTAACTACTTCAATTATCGACTAGTCGAAAAAAAAAGATTTTCAAAACATTTTCATATGGCATTGAGGCATTTTTTTCTTATCATTACTACTAGAGGAATTTTTAATATGAAAAATATAACAAATCTACCACAGTCAAAATGATCATTATTTTAGGCTTTTGCAAAGTTCCACGATTTTGTGGTATAAGAGAAAATCAAGACAAATAATATAGATCCAATATGCTCGTAATTAACTTAAATTAATAGCTTTTCAAGACTACACGCATTTGAATAAATGAAAGTAGGTTCTGTGTGTGTGAGAGTGTATCAATGGTATGGGAGAGAGAGGGAAAGAAAGGAAATAGCGAAGTCTCTCTCTCTCTCATGGCTTACTTACTCCATTTATCGAGCCACTTCACTTACCCTGTCATATTTTTTCCCTCCGAAGTATGGCCCATTAACGAGGTTTAACTGTATTATATACTGTTTTTACAAAAACGAACACAAAGGGCGCAAGAGGAAAATTTAATAATAAATATCTTCACAACATCCAGTCTTCCGTATATCTTGTATTAACAAGTGGAGAGCGACATTCATGTCATATATATAGCCCTCTGGTGACTCGTCGTCCATGAGCTATTAGCTGATCGGTTTCACCGTCCATTGCACGGTTCCGTTCGGCATATATACGCTCTAGCGTAGGAAAATCTCTATTTCCTCTGTAGCTTAGTGGTCAGAGCACTCGTCCGGCAATCGAGGGACCCGGGTTCGACTCCCGGTAGAGGCAGAGATGAGTTTTTTCCTTCCTTAAAAAATTAACATCTCAAATAATAAATATCTTCACAACATCCAGTCTTCCGTATATCTTGTATTAACAAGTGGAGAGCGACATTCATGTCATAAATAATCTTATTGGTGGCATTTTCCAGATTTTATAAAAGTACTTTTATCAAACTTTTATAGTGTAATCCCGGCCTAAGACGAACTAAGCCCGGAAAATTGGATGTCTAGAAGAACAGTAAAGAGATGACTCATTTTGAAAACTGAGAGCTGGAGAGGGAATAAAACTTTAAAAATTAAGAAACGGAAACATAAGAGCACCTCAAAGGGGCGAGAAAATAATAAGTAGTGCCTATATTAGTGTTACATATTAGTTCTTTTACAAGGAATCACGTGAGTGATTATTGAGCGGTCGATAGTATGCACCATGTATGACCAATAGTTTGGTTTTTATAAGCTCGAAATGTGGGACGGAGAGGAAGACAAACACCCTGTATCTTCTTCATTTGGAATTCACTCACATAAAATCAATTTACGTCTCGCTTTTATATCCAAACTTATGGTCTCCACAGAAAACCCATCCTCAGCAGTACGAAGTCTCAAGTGTGACGGCAATCCATTGTTTCGAGTTCTGATTAGAATTTTGATCACACGTTTCTCGTGTCTTTGGTATACATACATATGCAGAAGGGAAATTGAAAAATGCAGAATAAATATATATAACAAGGAATATGAATATCACCCAGAAGTATTCCAGAGCGTAACTCGGGAAGTTATTTGCATAATAAGAAGGAGAAAAAAAAAAAGAAAAAAGATCTCGATCTCGAGATGACGAAAATCACGTCCTAGAGCTTATTATTATTATTATTATTTTTTGTAAATCAAAAACTTCCATCACGAAGAACATTCATCATAATTTTTTTTCTCTCTCTCTCGTGATTCTAAAGAAGAATATTCATGAAACTGCATTTAGATGAACTGAGAACGAAGCGCGCGAACAGAATAAATAAGCTCGAGATTCTGCTTCAGCCACCACTTTTTTTCTCATGAGCCTGTTCTTTATGAATGTTCTGAAGGCATGGGTTTTTATATCCTTGAAAGTCTGAAAATCTCTTGAAGGGAAAAAATCTTTCTTGAATTTCTAGCGATGATTTTTCAAGGACTTATCATTGCGCATTTAATGCTGTTTCGAAACCGTATAGTGTATGTGGCATCTCACCGATGTCGACTTTGACGCTCCCTAAAATTCCTATAAATGTTAATCCTGAGCTATATCAAACCCATAGTACCAAAGATGCTCGTCTACCATCTTTAGGTAGTAAATTGCAGTATAGCGACATCACCGGTGTTGGTGTGCGGAGACGTACCGTCGAACTTGGTTAATTCGAAGCTCAAAGGGGACGGCAAAAAAAGATCGAATTGTCCAAAATTCGGAAAATTCAATCAACCTATTCTGGATAAATGCTTGCGAATTGCAACTTAATCATTAATGTTCATATAGGATTAACAATTGATCTTAGCTGCTGTGGATTCAGAAATCGCCATCGCTGCAGAATTTCATGACCATGCTGAAAGCTTGACTCACGGAAACAGTTACTGATCAGTTACGAAACTGCTTTGCAAATTTTGCTAATCATTTATATAATATTAGGGAAGTCTTTTTTTCTATCAGAATTTTAAACGAAAGACTTTTCTGAAGAAATCGGTTCCTAGAGGATGAACAACACAATTCATATCCAGTGGGGTACCATTTCGATGCGTAGCGGTTGAACAATGTTGAAAGAGGCATAAAGTTATGGAAATTTTGAATTATTCCTACATGGACAGTTGTTTCCGAAATTCTTCACTGTAAGACCAGACGTGGCCCAGGTTCCGTCCCATAGGAGATATAAGAACATTACCCCTCTGCCCTGGCCATTCAAAACCTTTTGGCGGATCATCTTTTTACGAATGTAGATCACGGTGGTGGGGGGGGGGGGAGTTTCTCCGTCTTCAGATTATCAAAATCAGTAATTTTTTTGTGAACTGAGTGGCAAAACAATGCATCTCTAACACGAAAAGCATATTGAATTCGGACATACAGAAAGTATCGTTTTCAAAGGAAGAAGTGTATTCGTTTTTTTTTTTTAATTTTTTATTACAAATTTGCATAAAACCTTACGTTATCTTTAAAAGGCCGGGATTGCACTATAAAAGTTTGATAAAAGTCATTTTATAAAACTTGAAAATGCTACACAATAAGATCATCGGCTGCATTTTCTAGAATTTAACCAATAATCTTATTGGTGGCATTTTTTAAGTTTTATGATAGTACTTTTATCAAACTTTCATAATGTAATCCCGGCCTCAGACTGGCTCGATAATTCCTCACACGTTGCTTAGCGGATGGAACGCTAGCATAGATAAATATGAAAGAAGTTAAGGTCGGAAAAAAAGCATTCATGTAAAATCAAAATTCAGAAATTACAGAACTATTATAACTTTCTTATTTTTAAAGATATTTATACTGTTTAACGATCTTTTTCTGTGGTCACGTCGCCGTTTATGATGTACCCCTGTGTCAGGAAAGTTTTATGACAAGGACGAACCAGGTATCGAACCAGCACCCCCTAGAGATAGAAGGCCTCTGCACTGTTTGCCATAAACGTCATTCAGACTACCTAGCAAGTTTGCCATATTTTTAAACACAGTATCCTATTTCGTTTCTTCTTATTTTGGCGTGGAATCTTTCCGATTGGCTCACAAATTCCGCATAGTGATTGGATGTGGGGCATAGAAATCGCCAATTCTGAGCCTGATCATTTATTTTCCTCACAACGATGATACTGGCACGAGCAGGGAATTTTCCCCCTCAATATTCTGACGTCACAAGCAGACTGCAGAGGCCTTCTATGTCTAAAAGGTGCTGATCGAACTCGTGACAATTCTAAACATCCTTTGGTACTTTATGCGAGTATCTTATCGACCTGGGCTACCGCGCCCATAGTCATGTTAAAAGCAATGAGTAAATTTACCAACAATAAAAACATTTCTGAATATTTCTTAATTCTGGGGGGGGGCTGTGGGGCTCCACAAATTTTTGTTTTTTTCATACCATAAATTTTACACAGAGGGACTCATGAAAAAACCGATTCGGGACACGCCAAAAATCTCAGCCTAAGTGCTATGCTGCAGGATATGGGGATCCATTTCTGAGATAAACATTGGTATGAAATGCTTATTGTCTCCACTGGAACCGAACGCGGGTCCTTTTGCAATCCGGGAAAGTGCAATAACAATACACCACAGAGACACAACTATTGATTCTTAATTATAGCACGCACGATAGCGTGATGCGCTGAGTATAAGCATACATTTCTCTCCTTTTAGTGAATTTTCTTCTCAGCCATTCTCACAACACCCCTTGCAATCTCTCCAAGGACGCTTAAGAGGTGCACGAACCCATTGTTAAGAACACCCTGCTCTTTGTAAAGTGATACACTCACAAAATCACATCCACTCACACCTAATGCGCGAAATAGGTGGAAGCAACTATCGACATACAACTCTCCTGCATCACCCCTTCTACGCTTTTCCAGACGCGTGTGTTCATCTTCTATCACCACACATAGTGTAGCATTTTACTTCTATATAGAAGGAGGAAAAGGGTCAAGGTACCCGATATCAACGCATTACACTAAATGGGTCTGGCATTTTTACGCAGGGAGCCAAAAAGCAATGGTAATCGATTTTCAATTATTCTACTTAATTTCGACAGCGTTCATAAATACATTTATATCGCCAGTAAGTAACTAATTGGAAAAGAAAGGTCCACTTGAGTTCCTTCTATTAATGTTAGAGAAAGTTAATAGATACCCAGCGAGAGAGAGAAAATGAATATTTAAATTGAAAGAGAAGTCATTTTCAATTTCTTGAGACTTTTTTCGCTATATCGCTCCAGATAATACACACATACATACACAAAAATGTTTTTAATGAAGAAACCTCAGCAAACAAATCCTCTATTGAAAAAAGAAATTACGGAAACTTCTCCGGATATTACAAAACACGCCACACACGAAAAAAATTAATAATAAATGAATAAATAAATAAAAAAATGGAAAAATAAGACATAAAAAATAAACAAATAAAAGTCTAAAATTAAAGTAAATACAAAAAAAAAAAAAACTTTTCTTCCACGACATCTACATTAGCGTGAGATTCCTAAAGAAATCTAAAACAAAACAAAAAAAATGACGCTGGAATTTGTGTATTTTTTCATATATCATTACATTCCAATGCGGAAACATTTCAGTTCATAAAAAGAATACAAAAAAAAAAAAAAAAAAAAAAACAGATGAAGGTAATAAAGATTCCATTAACGCACATTTTCCGGTAGAAAATGATATTTTCAGTGTTTTAATATTAAGATAAAAAAAACCATAAAATTCCAGAGAGATCCTATCATTATATTCCGAGCTATTCAAGAGTTGAATCGTGTTCATTTCGGCATTTTTTTCTAGTTTTCCAGGTAAAAAATATCTCATATTCGTTTATTCAAGGTTTAGAAAGTTGACTTCTTTCTATGCTGGCCAAAAAAAAAAAGTGAAAATATAATTCTTTCTATCGCAGTTTTTCCCTTCTACTATTATTATCTTGTCTCCTTTTTATTCCTCTCGCTCTTGAAATATTTTGTTTGCGTTGTGGATATTTAAATATTCCTATCTCTATTGAATTTATGTACGCCATGGGAAATATAATGTGCAGAGTGTGTAGTTGCATTCATTTATTTTCGCAGTTACGGTGGTGGTGGGCCGGGAAAATGAATGCCTGGGACGTGAATCGATACGCTATTTCTTGGAATTGAGTATTTTTAAATACAATTTATATATGGAATTGGTTGATATTCTAGTTTTGCGCGTCTCTTTACGTGGGGGTTTTTAAGTAAGTTTGAAATGTTGTTTTCCGTTTTAGTTCAGAGTAGGGGGGGGGGGGTGGATAAACGTCGGTATGCGTGCCAAATGCGGCGCAGTAAGGGATTCCAATCGGCCCAAGAAAGGTTTTCCATTAGAAAAGCATCCACAGAGAAATGTGGACGAGGTGTATGTGCGGTTTAAGTAGTATTAGAAAAGCATCAATACATGATATTTCCCTAGGCTGTACATATTTCATCCATAAAAGTACAGGAAATTGAAATACCCTACAGGAAAATGCGGGATATCACCAATTATCGCCAGAAAGTTGTCAAAGGTTGCCATTATTTCATCATTGAGAAATCTCCATTTCCGGGAAATGAAGCGTATGTGGATTAAAAGGCAATTCAAGAAAAATTTTGGTTTAGTTTGACGAAATATGTTAGATTGATATTTATACGACTTAAGTTGTGACAATTTTGTCATAAAAATAGCAATTTCATCAATACCTTCTCACATTGTCTTAGCCTAAGTGTTTAGACGCAACCTCTTCATAACACAATATACTACAAGAAGTCTTACATTTAACAGAACAGAATTTAATTTATTTTCTCGTTTCCCAGCCCAATAAGGCTGTCTGACGACTTACAAATAGACATTCTGAGGCGTTGTGAAGAAGAAAGACAAGTTTGCACATGTATGTGTAAAGCATGAGTGTGTGTTTGCGTAGAGTAAACAAAAGGCCAGTCCAACGACACGTCCAGGAATCAATCGAAGTTATTGATCAAATGGAGATGCATATTTGCTCATTCTTCCTTGACCCCGGCTTTACACAGAGGAACCTCGACATAACCATACTCTGCGGACAAAGAAAAAACATATATCGTTGTAGAGAGGTTACCATTATATCAGCAGTAGCATTGCCATCAGTCTACACCGAATTTATGCTGTGTTGTTGGCATATCTTCTGAATTGTTGTTAATACCACCATAAAATACATTTGTTTTATAAGTGTTTCATATTTATCTTTATCAGTGTTTATTCACTGAATCACCCGCTATTCGAATATTTTTTTTTCGATTTTATGACCGTAAGTGCATCCCGCCCCAAGCCGCTTGCCCAGTGCGAACGCACCTGCCTCACACACCCCTAAGGGCACTGCTTCTCTGAATTGTTGATACCATTGTCTTGGCTCATTCGAAGAAAGTGACGAGGCAAAAAAATCAGAATATACGGCGATAACATACCAATATTAAAAATGAAGTACTGGCACGTTTTCACATACGAGCATTATAATTCACAGTAAAAAAATATGTTATTGACCCATACGTGTGCCTGATGTTCATATCACGCAGTAACATTCCATTCATAGTGATATGATAATAATGGGTATATGAAAAAAGTAATTTAAACGGCTATATCGACGGATCAATATACGATACCGATCCGGTACGGAATAATAACGAATACATCCACCATGCAGCACACCAGGAGACACATAATATACATGAGGGGAAAAAAATGATAGAAATGACATTTATATATACGCCCTTTTATCTGCAGGTTTTATGACACTTCCGCCACCATTATGAATATAAGCTTTTTTTCCGTATACGTATCTCAGTCAATGGATACATAGTTTATAGCATTTTTAAAATAGGCCCAAGTAAGCACTTTATCGATCAGAAACACATATTGGATCATTATACGAAGGATTCTGTTACAAGGTCAATTTTCTTTTCTGCTCAGTTCAGCAACCATGTGTCTAAAATAAAAATAAATGGAAGGATCGAGTTGAACGGGAGAGAGAATCAATTTTGATCGATTCTTTCATTCAATAGATAGGCCTCTGCAACTCATTTTCCGCGAATTGTGTGTCTAGAACATTCTATGTTACCGGTTACGATTCATTGCCTTTTTATTTTATATTTCTCGATGTTCTTCGACGACTATTTCTTTTCAAATTTTATACAATCTTTCTTTATACCTGGCATCATCTCTCTCTCTTTTTGGAAAGCGAGAATCTTCCTTTGGAAATGATTATCGGTAGAGATAATGGTCCCCCTCATTTTTATTATTCGGAGATTTCTGCGATTTTAAATTACTCATAGAAGTGTTCAATAATGATGCTTCCCCCCCCCCCTGCCCTATCCCTGTACTGAAGAAATCAAATGAGATATATTTGGTATTTTACAAATAAATATAGCAAATGTTGATTACCAAAAAAAATTTGTAAATGTAGATTTCACAAAAATTTCAATTTTGAATATTATTTCATTTTTGAAAACTCATGTGAATGATTGTTTTATATGCATTTCAAATTGTTTCAGTAATTAGAGGAATTTTAAATGCATTTTAATATGAGTTTTAATTGATATTATGAATTCTAATTGATATATGAGTTTTAATTGATATATGAGTTTTAATTGATATTATGAATTCTAATTGATATATGAATTTTAATTGATATTATGAATTTTAATTGATATTATGAATTTCAATTGAATTATAATATTAATTGCAATAAAATTAAATATGAATTATAATATGAATTTCGATTAAATTAAATATGAATTATAATATGAATTTCGGTTAAATTAAATATGAATTATAATATGAATTTCGATTAAATTAAATATGAATTATAATATGAATTTCGGTTAAATTAAATATGAATTATAATATGAATTTCGATTAAATTAAATATGAATTATAATATGAATTTCGATTAAATTAAATATGAATTTCGAGTGTTAAATTATAATATGAATTTCGATTGTTAAATTATAATATGAATTTCGATTGTTAAAGTTAATATGAATTATAATATGAATTTCGATTAAATTTGATATGAATTATAATACAATTTACAATATGAATTTCAATTAAATTAAATACGGATTATAATATGAATTTAAATATGAGTTATTTAATATGAATTATTTACTATGAATCATGAATTATTTACTATGAATCATGATATGAATTTCAATTAAACTATAATATCAATTTTAATTGAATAAATTATAATGTCAAGTAAAAAAAATGAATGTATGACCTTTACTACTCTCTCTGCAACTACTTTACCACCGTGAAGACTCTGTGAAATCGATAACGAAGTAGTTCATGCCGGAATGTATTGTGTGTACTGATGCAAATATTAAAAATAAATATTCATGTCGATTCATTAAAATTATAATACTCAGTCACAAAACGGAAATGAATAATTAATGAAATTTGAGCTTTATCTTTGAAGTTCTTTCACAAACACATGATATTAACTCGAGATCAAATTTTCATCAATAAACTCGAACAAAATGCACGAGAAGCCCATGGCATTGATCTGGGGTTTAGTGATCGATAAATCTCATTAGTAAACTGATACGTTGTCTTGAATAACTTATCGCCACACCCAAATTAAGGCATGGCGCTGCATAATCAAGCAGATCTTTCATGAGCCTTTGATGTCACGTCATTTGCCGCTTTTTTTTATTTTTTGTGAAAACTTTATCCAAACTCGCTAATTTATTTTGAATACGTAATTATTCGCAGTTTGTTATTATTTACCCAAATATAATAAACTCTAGATCAAATGTAAGTCATTTTATCTTAAGATCGAAGGATTAGTTATGCTAGTCAGAAGCCAGTATTTATCCATTCCTGCTAATTCTTTTGATCTTCGATTCCTCAAATTTGCCGCCCTGGACCAGGCCCGTCATTTGGGGGACGGAGGGGGGGGCCGCTGCCACCCCTCGCTTTTGAAAATACATTAAAAATGGTATATATGTATATACATACATTGAGTACGTGTTCTGTGCCCCCCTGGAAAAAGTTGAAATGATGGCCCTGCCCTGGACTGTAATAAAAACTGTCAGGTAAAAAAAGTATCAGTCGTATAAAAGTCTGATCATATTTCCTTTATAAAACCCTGGAAATCAGGAATTTTATAAGGGCTACCGCCAAATACCGCTAAGCACTTTTTCAATGGTTAGTGAAGTTTCCAATTACAACCAAAAAATTGACAATGTGAAGAAAAGTTGCTAGCTATGGCCGAAAAGAATTGTGAAATGTAAGAGAAAAGTTGCCCTCTATCGTAAAAAATGGCGATGAATTGCCAGTGGCGGGTAATAAAGGTCTACTGCAACTCACATTCGATCAAAAGAAATGTAATTCACCAAAAAAATATGTTTGACAAATATGTGAAATGAATACATTTATCCGACCATAATTACGATAATTGGAGTGATAATTACCATCATATTATTATAATCTGAATTCTTGATTTCGGTAAGTAATAGAAATTTATGAGATTTATTCAAAATCGGGGAAAACAATTTCGTGGCAAGATCACGCTTTTTGGTCACTATCATGCTTACGTACTCTCTGGGTCACTCACTGACGTAGCTCCTCGCCCTCTGCGTGTCACTTCCATATTTACACATTCTTTAGCTCACTCCCATGCTTACACACTATCTAGGCCACTCCCACGCTCATACACTCTGAGTCAATCTTTTAGCCACTTACTGACCTGATCCCTCACTTCCTAGATCACTCCTTGGTTATTCGCACACTTTCACATCTGATTTGGCCAATCATATGGTTGCACGCTGATTCGGCCAATCATACTTTATGCAACTACTATTTTGTTCGCCGAAACACTTATATACTCTCTATGTCCCTCATATGATTACACGTTCCCTCTCTAGGTATTTTTTTTTAAACCTCTGGT
Source organism: Pholcus phalangioides (assembly GCF_987345545.1). NCBI lineage: Eukaryota > Metazoa > Arthropoda > Arachnida > Araneae > Pholcidae > Pholcus > Pholcus phalangioides. The sequence goes on from NW_028301628.1 coordinate 27,331,645, forward strand.
CCACGGACACCAAGGAGTACTCACGGAGTAAGTGACCTGGGGAGGTCCGACCGGGCCATTTTCATTTACTATTATTGCACAAATGACAAATTTTGTGCGGTAAATACGTAACATATTAAATTTTTGTTACAATATGCAAATTATAAAAAACAATGGACCTACATTTTAAAGTCTATGGAAAGAGGACGACAAATAAGTCTTCAATTATTTTTATCCCTGTTTAATTCAGGGACTACTTGGTCCCCCTTCTTTTAAGATGTCACTAAATTACATGAATTGTTGGCTCCGCAGGATTCATTGGAAGTTTCAATTTGGCCCACCGTGCCTCAAAGGTTGAAGACGCTCTAATCTACGTCAGTGTTTCTCGCGGACCGCTATCGCGTCCTGCCATCAGTCAAACTGGACCATCAGTCATTCACTGTTTCATTTTCTCTGATTTATTTTCAATTAGTCGTGTATGTGTGACCGGGCATTCTACTCACAAAAAAAAAGAAATCAACCAGGCTGTGGGCTTCTAAATACTTAAAACCACTGCTGTTGGTAGAAACGGACTTACGGTTTTATCCTTGGACAAAGAATAAATACTACAACAGTCGAATCCCGTTATAACGAACTCCAAGAAACCGGAGAAATCACTTGGTTATAACGAAATTTAGTTAGAAAGAGATTCCAGGTTTTAGTATTGCTCCTATGTAAACTTAGGTGGGGGGGGGGGGATTAGAAAAGTGTTCGCTAAAACGAGATTTTCGCTATAACGGTATTCGTTAAAACGGGATTTGACTGTACTAATTTTCTACTCTAATTTTCTTGACCACTCATTCCTAAAATTTCCCCCTCCTCCGAACTTGCTTATAGCCTGCTTAACACATCCCCCTTCTATTAATACGCCTAGTTATTACATTGGATAACAAAAAATTCAAGAAATAATGTACGAAAAATTTTCATGTCCTAAATTATATTTTCTGTATGTTAGGATTTTTCAAGAGAAAAAAGCTTGAGTTTGGATTTTCTTGATGTCCTTGTATCATAGAAATAAGAAAAGTCAGTCCAAAGAAATGAAAGGATTTCAAAGGATTTACAAGAGCAGAGAGGAATTTTCACAGTTCTCTATTTTACTGTTTCTCGTGTTTCTTTTCAAAAATTTTATAAAGAAAGTATTTCTGGATCACTATTTCAGACCAAATATTGTTTTCACGCTTCTAGAGCTTCATTTATCCCGGGTCTTTTTTTTTCCCCCCATCTTATGTTTATATATAACTTTTATTTTTCCCTTAAAAGAAGGGAATTCAAGTAATCCGGACGAAAACTGCGTGATTTCTCGAGATAACCGTATTATGTTCGAAGTAAATCCAAGGCGAGAAAAGAAAATAGTTTTGAAATTTACCTTTATGAATACATAAAAGTACACATATTTATTTTATATTAGACAAAATATATATTTTTTTCCTTACTAAGTCTGGGATTTCGAAAAATAGAGAGACCGTGACAAGCAAGTGGAAAATATATGGAATCGTAAAATGCAATGTATAAGTTCGTGTGCTGACTGGAATATTTATTTATTCATACATATTTCAGCAGATAAAACCTACAGGGATAGTTTCATTGAAGGATGACGTCACTCTGCGCTATCCGTACGAAGGTTTCTAACAGCTGGCTGATGCGAAGATGAATTTAGGTAAGAAAGAAAAACTCAACTGCCCTTGCGGGGAATCGAATCCATGACCTCTCACTTGCCGGGGAGCAAACTAGCCTACAAACGCAACGAATATCTCAATATTTCTTTAGAGCTCTCGTCAAGCTCACAATTGATAACGCTTCCACCAGATGGCGACTTAACCAAGGTTGCCGTCACTCTCCGCCATTTATAGGAAGGTTTCTAACACCTGACTGATGCGAAGATGAATTTAGGAAAGAAAGAAAACTCAACTACCCTTGATGGGAATCGAATCCATGACCTCTCACTTGCCGGGGAGCGAACTAGCCTACAAAGGCAACGAATATGTCACTATATCCTTAGAGCTCTTGTCAAGTTCACAATTGATGACGCTGCCACCAGATGGCGCGACTTATCCAAGGTTGCCGTCACTCTCCGCTATTTATACGTAGGTTTCTAACAGCTGTCTGATGCGAAGATGACTTTAGGTAAGAAAGAAAACTCAACTGCCCTTGCGGGGAATCGAATCCATGACCTTTCACTTGCCGGGCAGCGAACTAGCCTACAAAGGCAACGAATATCTCAGTATTTCCTGAGCTCTTGTCAAGCTCACGATGGCTGACGCTGCCACCAGATGGCGACTTATCCAAGTATGACGTCACTCTCCGCTATTTATACGAAAGTTTCTAACACGTGGCTGATGCGAAGATGAATTTAGGAAAGAAAGAAAATTTACAACAGCGGCAGCAATTGTGAGTTCGGCCTGAGTAAGGTCTGGCCGTCCATGTACGGTTCCGCTAGACCACATGAGCTCTAAGGAAAAACTGAGATACGTTAGATTAGATAAGGAAAAACTGACAACGTTGCCTTTGCAGTCTAGTGCGCTCACCTGGTAAGTGAGAGGTCGTGGGTTCGATTCCCGAACAAGAGCAATTTAATTTTCATTCTTTCCTAAATTTATCCTCGCATCAGCCAGATAGAAACCTTTCTACAGAGATAGGTATAGATTCTTTTTAATTTTTTCTTTGTATATTTTTGTCGACAACGGTCACTTTCTGCACCCCAGGGGTTAATTAGGCCGAGATCTACAGTTTATTGAAAAATTCCGAACGGCACCTTTTGTTTTTATTCTCACCGAGAGGTTGGTGCGCTAACCCCTCGAAGCGGGACTTCCTGCGGTAGCTATCTTTTTCTGCGGCCATGTTGCCGTTTCTGTTGTATTCCGGTGTCAGGAAAGTTTCTGCCAAGGACGAACCTGTATCAAAATCCCGACACCCCTAAACATCTTCTGGTGCATTAGACTAATATCTTATCGACCTGGGCTACCGCGCTCTCAGATACTTTCAAAAAATAAGTAAATAAGTGTAAACTTGTATTTATTTCTCAAATAATATGACGTATTACGTAGCGTGTATTTGAAACATTTCCTTTTCTATAAACCATTTTGTGATAAAAACATTTTTTTCCGTGTCATATTTCACTGAATAAATTTTATTTACAATTATAATATTCTTTTGGAAAAAATATTATTTATGATGAATTCTTTTAAAAATTCCATTACAATTCATTAAAAATCTCACGTGAAAATTTTCCCATACTTTTTTTAAAACAATATTCGAAGATATTTTTCCGAAATTATTTCCGATCATATTCATCGATAATATGTTCTCCTAATTACATGAAAATTCGTTTTTCTTTTAAACATTTTTCACATTCATTTTTTTTCTTCCATATACTTATAATATCCATATTGCATCCCCTTAAATGCCCCTTGATTCCCCTTAAATTCTTTGGTATTTGTGTTTGTATTAAAAATAATAACACGGTATTTTCTTAAAGTTATCATTTTATGATATTCTTTTGAAATCAGTATTATACTATTCTCTTGAAAATGTTATCATTGTATTCTTTTGAAAATAATACATTATTCTCTTAAAAATTATATTACAGTATTGCCTTAAAAATGTAATTATCATGGCTTGTTAAAAGTATTATAGCAATTTCTTTTTTAATTTACTTTATATTAGATTATAAAAAATGAACACTCTCCATTTTTAATATTATTTTCCGCATTTAATAGAAGATACTAAACATATCAATATTAAATGTGTTAATAATTACATAATGTTGCATAGTTTTCTTATGTAGCCTTAATGTTTTATGATCTTGAAATGCTTTCTGATGAAATGTTTTCCGAATGAATAAATCAGAGTTACTGTGCTAATTATTGCAACATTCAATATAAAATGAACAAAGAAACAATAATTCGTAAAAATGAGAATAAATATACCGATAAATAACCGAATACATTTTACCATAATTGAAATAAATTAAAAAATCATAATGTATATAAGGAAAAAATGAAATAATTCTTGAAACCCACAATAATGTTCCTTAAATCATATACTGTCCATTTATATATTTTCATATTTCATAAGTATATTTGCAGCAGTGGAATCTAAACCTGCACATAATAATAAATATGCATAAATATTTATCATACCTATTACTTACTTACATTCTCGTTCCCAGTAGTGAATTGCTACCTTGCTTTTTTGCTACAAATGGATGAAATACGGGAGAGGAGAAAATAGTAATGGAAGAGTTTAGATAACTACGAGTTATGATTAAAGATGCTTAGAATGTATTATAGCTCTGGAGAGCTCATCAAAAATTTTCGGAATCTTCAGCGAGAAACTCCTAATGAGTTTCGAATGAGAGATATTTGTTCTGTTGAATAAACATGAACATTATTCACAACCGAAAGTAAAAGTATGATATAGTAGATAGTTATGTTTTTATAATAGAAAATAAATATTTCTCGATGCAGAATTTCCTGTCTTTTGAATGTTTACTTTGAATATTCTATATTTGTTTTCAGTGTTTGGTGTAATGAAAGATATGATACATACTTTCTCTAAAAGAATATGATATATATACTGATACTTTATATTATGTCCTTGCAATCATTTTGATCAGAAATTTTTTTTTCTTTTGAGTTATATATCGTTGTATTTCCATGAAGTAATTTAAAACTCATAATACAAACGATGATTTTTTGAAAGAAAGAAAAGTGATTTAGATACGGAAAATTAAAATTTCAAGAATTTTCGAATTTCGCTATGAATTACTTTTGAATTCGATGTTACATCTTTAAAAATGAATCATTAAAGTTGATATTTAAAATATAGAAAAATATTGTTGTTTGAACATTCATACGCTGCATTATGAATTTCAAATAAAATATGTAACGTTGAATATCACGATTTTTCGCTGAGTTTCTGCATTTTTTTCATGAAATAAAGGGATTTCATGGAAAAAAATGAAATATAAATTTATTGTGTGTAGTATAAGGAATATATTGCGAAGCAGAATGGAACCCTTCTATAACGGAATCTTATGCGACAAGGATGCTTGTATACTAACGGATGATGAAATACACGATGTCCCATAAATTCGTAAATAGTTCAAAAAATTAAAAAAAAAACAAATGGTATATTTGAATGCTACTAAACCATACATGTACCTTGTCCATATTCCTGTGCGGAACCTCTAACAAATTGGTGCATGTTGGAATGTGCGTGTACGTGTAGTGAAACATGACGTGAAGTTTGTTTCAGTGCAATGCTTGTTATGCCATCTTCTACCAGTTTTTTCTAACGATGAGTGAAGTGTAATGATTGTTTCGTAGTAGGCGTGTTGCTCTCTGTGTCCAGACTTTGGGGAGAATGGGGAGATCGGCCCGCATCTGCGCCTCGAGGTTGGGAACCACAGGAAACCAACTGGAAACCAACTTCAGCCGACCACCACAGCGGCTTATATTTGAATGCTGTATGTGTAAATGTCATTCTCGCGGCAAATGAGGGAGGAGGAGGAGATTATTTTTGGTACACGAACAATTAGTTCAAATTTCTGGCAATAGAGGGCAAAGCACGAAAGCAAATCACTAGAAATAAGCACATCAAAGTCCTATAAAATGCAGGGTGTACGATTAACAGTTTATTTCGGAATTTTCCTGTTACTGGCGTACATATATATACGAGTTTCGTTGTGATGTTGACATTGGTGGATAAAGCACTATCGGTGAAGTTGTTGTACCTCAGATAAGAATCATCGGCTGAAGCTTTATGAATGTTTCAGACACAAGAAGAAAGGTTCGGCTCCAATCACTTCTGCAGGACTGGTGTCCTCAAGGCCATCTACCAACAAAAATGTGTACTATTTTTTTTCCTTGTACCAAAAAAAATTCCCTTTCGTGAGAACTACTTTTCACAAACCACTTTCAAATATACCCAGTTCTTTAATTTTTATGAAGTTTTAAACGATTTACGAATTTATAGGATATCCTGCGCACCAAAAACTTATTATAGAAGACGTTCACAAAAGTGTCCGTTAACAAAGCTCTCCATTAACGTAAAATATCCATCGTGGAAGTTATCACTACAAAAGTATTTCTATATTATTGCGTTATAACAGCAGGCCATTAGTTACAAACATTTTGAACTTATAATTACTCAAATCATCGTAATCATATTTCGGATATTCTTATATTATATCCAAATAATTTTTTTTTATTCCAATCGAATTATTCAGTAGGACATAACCTACCTTATGATGTGGATCTGGCAAAATATATTCTCCAAATGGAAACATTGAATTCTATGGCTAGAAATGATCAAAAAATCTCATTATTAGCGAATTCGGGCGAAATGTAGACACGAATCACTTTCAAAAATACATTGTGGTTATTGGAATGGGATTTTCCTAAGTTATATCAAATGATTTCGAAGCAAATTTACTGCAGCAATTCACTGTTTATTGAGATTTACGATACAGTGGTTCAATCAGGGACGTATACAGGATCGACATCTGTAGGGGGAAGCGCAAAATACTTGGTAGGCAAAAAAAAATTTTTTTCTTGAGAAATTTTGTGTTATAAACGTTGAAAACATTTAAATTAGCAGATATTGATTTATGAAAACGTATAAAAGACATTTTCTTTCGAAATTTTTTTACCGAAATATTAATTGTTTTATCTTATTTTTTGTCGGTTTGGGGGGGGGGGCATGTCCCCTCCCCCTTCGTACGCCTCTGGGTTCAATACGGAGTACCATCGTTTCTTATTTAAAAGTAAATATTGAAATAAAATAAAAGTGTTTCCATCAAGTACGGGCCAAAACCTTCGTTATTTTACAAGAAAATTACGAAGGTTACAAAATTACAAAAAAATGTTTTTACTAAAAAAATAATAATAATTAGAAATAATTTCGAAAACTTATGGAAAAATATAATTTTAAAACCAATGATAAAAAATTTCAAAACTAATGTCAGATACAATCCCAGAATCATTGTGGTTATTCCGAGATTGAAAAGAAAAATAAACATTATTAGCGGAAAGATAATTTTAGAATTACATTAGAAAAGATTTCAGAATTTTCAAAACAAATGATTGCAGAATTAGTCAAAAATACAGTGAAAGAATAGAAAGATACAGTCTAAGAATGAGTGAAAGAAATATTTTCAAAATCAATTATAGGAATTGTTTCGTAAAAAATTAGAAAAACAATTATATATAAATATGAGTATACATTATACGCGTGCGCGACATAATCTATTAGAAGAAATAATTTCAAAATTAATGATAGATATTATTCCATAATTACTAAAAAAATAACTGCATTTTAATTGAAAGACATAATTTAATTGATATTTATTGAAAAATATATTTAGAAAGAACTAATTTCAGAAGATGTAAAAGAAGTAATTAACCATAAAACTTTTCAGAATTTGTAAGATAAATAATTTCAAAACTAATCAAAATTGATAAAAAAAATTCTTCCAGAGTAAATTAAAGCACCTCGTGGATTTATATCACATTAGACAAAACCATTCTTATTATACTATAAGAATCCCAATGGAAACATAATTAATTTATGCAGTCTATTAAAGTAATTATGTATATAAAGAAATTATTTTGTTCGAGTGATTTAAAAACCGGTTTATAATTATTACATGCTCGTCCCAATAATAATAATAATATGCAAAAATGAACGGTGACTAGTATTTTCTCGCAATAAGAAGTAAATCCAAATAATAATAACAAAAATAGGAAAACTAAAAAAAATGAGTGAAAAAAAAAAAAAGCAATCGGCGCATCGGAGCCAATCGATTTGTGGCTTGGCGCCAGAAGAAAGTGGCGCCACCACGTGATACCGCTCCACTAATGATAATCGAGCCACGCGCAATTTCCTACATTTGGCAGTGTCATCAGACGCTTGGCGATGGTCCAACTCTCAGCTGTTTTTCAGACTCGGAATAAGCTAGAGTTTACTGACATAAAACGGAAGATGAGGTTAATGTGTTAGCCAGACATATCCGGCATCACGAATCACAACCAATCAATGGACGCTCTTTTTTTTTTCTTCTTGTATTTTTAAGAAAGAAAAATACATATTTAATAATATTTTGGTTTCTTTGATTTTACTTTAATATGCAATGATTCCGTTTTTCCCTTACATTTCTCATTTATTTATTTATGTATCGTTACATAATGAAAATTACACGTGTCTATAAAAGAAAGAGGGTTTGATAATACGTTTCTTAAAGTATTCCAAGATGATAGAGCTGAGATAAACCAGGAATGTGTATGCTATAAAACAAGTACAGTCGAATACCGTTATAGCAAAAACCTAGTTTTAACGAACACTTATCTAATCCCCCGAATAAGTTTACATAGGAACAATGCTAGGTAACCTGGAATTCCTTTATAATGAAATTTCGTTTTAACGAAGTGATTCCTCCGGTCTCTTGGCGTTCCTTATATCGGGATTTGACTGTATATATATATATATTATTTTTTACTTGAAATATTGTTCAGAAAATGATGAATTTTGTCAATATGTACTTTGCGAATCAATATCAATTGATCATCTCCCATAAATTCGTAAATAGTTTAAAAATTCATAAAATTTGAAGGACTATGTATATTTGAATGCAGTTTGAAAAAAAAATATTCTTAGAAAGAAGGGATATTTTTGGAAGAGAAAAATTGGTTGTTGTACTTTTTGTTCTCAGTAGGTGCCGCATAAATATCTGGTAGTAGAGATTGGACCTGAACCGTTCTCTTATCTCTTCTGTGCACGAAATGCTCGCGAAGTATTATCTGGTGATTCGTAGCTGAGGTAAAGAAACTTCACCAACAGTGCTACATACACCTATGCCAACATCACAATGAAAACCTTACGTATGCGGCTAATAATACAAAAATTTCAGAAATGAGGCTGTTAATCGTGCACCTTGCATTTTGTAAGACTCTTATTTGCATATTTCCTGTGTTTGGTTTTCGTGCAGCGCCCTCTATTCTAAGGAAGACCTGAACTAAATTCCTTCTATACAAAAAAAACAAAAAACAAAGAATCCCCCTTCATCGTTCTTACTTCCTTATTCGAAGGAAAATCACTGGAAATATGCAAATCGGGAATCCTGAAAATTGCAGGATATACGGTTACCAGGCCATTTCTGAATTTCCCTTTTACTGGCGTTTACATAAGCTTTTAATTGCGATGTTGAAAATGGTAGATAAAGCACTGTTGGTGAAGTTGTTTTACCTGAGGCACGAATCAGCGGCTGAAGCTTTGTAAACCATGAACGTTAAGGACACAATTGATGGAAGAATGGTACGGATCGAATCACTGCTCCCTATTAACATTAATTTGAACTGATTTTTTTTTCTGTACCGAAAAAAAATTTCCTTTTTCTGGGAATAACTTTCTCGCAAATCGCATTCAGTTGTATTAATTTCTTCAAATTTTATAAATTTCCGAATCATTCACGAATTTATTGGACACACCTTGTATCAAATCATATGAAATAATATTTTTCAAATTTGATGGATGAAAGGAGTTGTCTTATCACATGGGGTTCCCAGACGGGGTCATCCGCAGGACCTATGTTTTTGTAGGGCACTGGTGGATTGGAGGATTCAAAAGAAAATATACAGTGGCTCTCCCAAGAGAAATCTTAAGTTTATAACTTGAAAAAACATTTTAATAACAGAAATCACTAAAAACATGGATTTTATTTCAATAGTTTAATTTTTTAAATAAGAGTATATTTCACAGTCTTCACTCCGTTCGTCATTGGGTATATTTCTATTGCTGGGTGCAATTCAGAAGCTTCAGTGGAGCTCTCGGGACAATAAGATCTGGAACTATGATTCCTAAGAATAAATATGGGAATTTATAGGTGTGTGTATGTAGTGAGTACTTCCAGTCAGGTAGATGACTCCAGATGTGGGGATGACAATATTCAGAGTACCCTGCGTGCAAATAAATCATGTATCCACATTTGAGAAGAGGACAATCGGACAATCATGAAGTTTCCACTATGGCATTGACGTAATCTGAAAAAGTTGAACATGTGTAAAAATATGAAAAGCAGATTATTATACATGATTTATTTCATCATCTCATGTTGATTATTATAAGCCATGCCGTACTTAGGACATCTTCATCCCCTATGTTGTCTAATATCAGGCCCCCCCCCCACCGAATACCTACCATGCATAGTCGATTATTTCAGCCCCTCTTCGCCCATCTAACTCGAAAAAAAGGAAAAATACCGCATGAAAAATTGTCATTTTGTGCACGTGAACATGCTACACATGCCTAAATACGGACATGATAAATGAGCCGCCCTCACAACAAAGGTGTTTCGAACCACACCCTGTAAATTTGATTTCATTACAAAGTCTTACCTTCAACAGGTAAAAAAACCATTTCATAAGAAAATGACGGAATCCCTGTATTTATTTTGGTAATTTCTTTGTGTAGTAGTTGTTTTACCTGTCGAAGGTAAGACTTTGTAAAGAAATCCAATTTACAGGTTGCGATTCATGATACCGGTGTTGTGTGAGCACGGCTTATTCATCATATCGGTATTTAGGAATGTGTAACACATTTGTACGATAATCTTTTTCAATTTCATAATTTTCAAAATTTTACAAATTTTCAAATTACTTCGATGTCATATCGAAAACTTCAACATTGTGCCATTACCATTAGATAAAATGAGATAAATATAGACAACTGATAATGGCTACTTATATACGATTAAAATCAAAAGAATAAACAAAATATATATCTCAAATATTAAAATTAAGAAATTTTTTCACAATTATGGAAAATTGAAACAGATGAACTACTTCAATCCGGTACAAAAGTATTTTGATTTGAATTTTTATATATAGCGTGAAGTTAATCTTGTTGAACTATCTAAAAACGCATAATATACGTTTTTATTGTGTTCAATTATGAATACTTTTAAGGAATTATTTTTTCCAAACATTCGATATAGCGCCCGTTTAACGTGGAACGAGGTAGGGTCGTTTAAACGAACGTCGACCGTGTTTTCTAAGATACAAAAAAAGCCCAATTCTGATAAAATAAATATGTTAGAGCCATGTCTATATATTAGAGCCTATAAATACACACATACAATGCATTCCGGCATGTACCGCTTCGTTAGAAATTCCGCAGAGGAATGTTTATGAAGCGCAAGTAATACTATTCTATAAGAATTTCCACTCATAAATAGAAATGAAAAAAAAAAGGTAAAATTCTTTTATATTGTAATAAATTTATGAGAAATATCCATAAATTTGTAGAAAACTTTTTGTAACACACATCATGTAAATTTATCAAATTTATTAATGAAGATGATCATGACAGTCAGATAGGAATTTCGTTCATTAAGAACTAAGATAACGGATTGTGTTTATGGGTGACAATTTATTTTGGTTTGGATGGACAGGTAGAGTAGCTGTAGCGTTAGGTGCTGCTGATGAACTTTGAGACCCTATCACTAGCAGCTAAGACATACGACTCCTTGAACCCCACGCTGAGAAAGGTTAAGCGGTGTCTTTTGTTCCCGTTCCGTCCACCATCTAATCACCAACCACACATCCCTCTCAGAGAGCTATCTCAATTCCTACGATTCCGTTGTCTTTTCGGCGGCCCAGCGGCTTTATCACGCGCAATTGGCGTCTCTTGGCATACAAGAGAGAGAGAGAGAGAGAGAGAGGTCTGCGAACATATCAAGAGAGAGGAGAAAGAGCGTTTTTCTTGGAAACCTTGGTAAGGGGGAGCAACCATCGTTTTCGCGAGTTTCGGTAAAGCGTAGTAGAAGGGGAAGCCTCCAGTCGATGCGGATTCGGTTGACACTGCCACAGCTTTCCCAGAAGAAAGAGTGACAGCCTGAGAAGCAAGAGGCTTGTATGCCCCTTGTTTGAAGTCCGCCAAAAGGCACATTCGGACTGGCCTTCCCCCTTCGTCCTCCTTCGAGCCTACCTACTTACTACCCCCTCTCACCTGGCCTCCACAAAGAACAATCCAGGTCATCACAAGGCTGCCATGTACCGCCAAGACCTGGATCTTGTAATGCGGGTGAATCATCGTTCCACAAAGCAAAAGGTAAGCCCGATTTCATTCAATAACTCGCTGTTGTTTTTTTTTTTGTGTGTGTATAACCGAGCGTGCAACCATGCTTGTATCTCTTCCACGTCGCCTATACGCGTATGGAAATCCAGTTGCGGCCCCGTGGTCGCCTGTATATTTTTCTTATAACCTTAGTATTATAATTAGCGATATCTTTGGATGGATTCGGACGCGTGATAATGCGATTTCTAGAGACATTAGTTGTTCTCGGCGTCTACAGATGGCATTGTAAGTCCGTGAACTAGACGATCTGTTTGTAAACTGTACACGCGGAATCAGCTGTAGGTGTAGTGTTTCATGTACCGGCAACGACGTTTAAACGATCTTTGCGGTCAACCACATTCTTCACTTCGATCTTGAATTGATGTTGGATGCGATTTCCGCCTTCGATTCTTATTTCCAGAATGGCTTCGAGCTCGGCATATTTATTTCCATGCATTGATTCTATTCTAAAATAGTTAAAGAAAAATTGCCACAATTACGTTATTCTAATATTCACACGAACAATGACTGAGTTTTGTGGTAATGTAACCAGAAAATTGATCAATGTGTTATCGATCCGAAATACATTGATCAATTGCATACCGACGTGTTACATAAATAATATAGCCGTGAATACTAGGGCAATGGCCCCCCAATGTGAGCTTTTTGCAGGAAAGGCAGATAACATGAATGTTGAAAAATTAGCATACAGAATCTACCCTAATCTAATTTGCTCTGAGTATAAATTTTCGGAAGGAAAAAGACGTAATTTTTTTTGCATATACTTCACCTGAAATACTTCCATCAAGTAATAATTCTGAATTCCAATAATCTGAATTCTGAATATCTGATCGAATTCGTACTCTGAATATCTGAATTCTGCTTCTTATTATCATAATAGCTAATAAATATTAATAGCACACCTATATATACATTTTATATATGCGAATTCGATCAATATTAAAGTAGAAAAGGTTTTGGGAAATATATATATATAGTACTTTCTATGCAGTATATTTATTTGTCTGATTATATACATACATACATGCAATGAGTATTAAAGGTTTAAATTTGAAAAATAGAATAAAATGCATGTTCTGTAATGACCGTTTCCACACAAATACAAAAACAATTATAGTATCTACATATACGTTTATTTCACACAAATGGATGCTTGATCAGAGCGCTAAATGCAATTAAAAAATGTATTTAGCTTAACCCAAACGAGCAATTTTGTTTATCGAGCTGATAAATGTTTTCATAGCTGATGAAATGTATAGAATGCCTGAAAAATCATTTAAAATATCTATCTCGAATCGTACTTCTAATACAGGACCTTAAAGAGGCTGTATAGAGCTGTCAAAGATCGCGCATAAACTAAATGGATTGAAGTATTATTACTTTTTAAACATATAAGTACCTTCCGTGTGCTTCAAGCTATAGTAAGAAAAAAATTCAGGTTGCAAACTTCAAGATAAAAAAAAGAAAAGAAATGAAAACAAAACATTTTAACAAATTAGCGAAACCACAGCCACACAAACTCTGTAACAAATAAAGAGTTTCTGTTGTTATTGGGACATCTACCAGCAAATGAAAAATACAAAATAGAAAGAAAGTGATCTCAGTTTATGTGCAATGTTGATTCTGAAGTTTTATCTCTAAACTGACTGCATTAATGAACATTTGAAGGATTCTTTGAATTATATGCTAAGATACGCATTTAAGGGTGAATTAAGCTTCTTATTATTGCTATTAGGCTTCTTATTATTTTTATTTGCGATCATGCTGTTTTTGCATTAATTTTAAGCTATTTATATCACGCAACCATTTCAGATTTATATCACACGCACACACAACTGTTTTAAACATCCCATAATGAAATTGTAATTGAAATTTGATTCAAGACTATCAGCCTTTTTATTTAACAGAACAAAGCACAAGCATATATATATATACACCCAGACACAAGCGTCTATATATATACATAGATCCAAACATATACACGTAAAGAACTTACACTTTGTGACCTCAAGGGACTTGAAGGACCTTCCAGCAGGTCTACACAACTAGAATTTCGAAGATGTTTCAAGGATTTGCTTATATAAAGTCTAGACACGCCATTTGTTCATGCATTTACGATTTCAGTATACTGTATGTAGATAAATTACTCAGTTTCTATTATAATGGCACTATATGTTAGTCGGGGGTGATTTTGAATTAATGGTATCCGAGAAAAGGAAGTGTTAGGGCATCTATACGACTGGGATCACAGTTGCATGTCAGTGGCTAAAATATTATTCATATTTAAGGGGGGCCTCCAAAATCAACCCGTTATGGTTTGCCCACATAAAAACGCATGGAATTTGTTGTCACAAAAGATCTGTAAATTGGTTCTGTTAGAATATTTTTAATTGGAAATATACATCCACACGAGAATTTAATTGATCAGAGGGGATTTTTCAATTGACTGAAATGGTTAATTAAGGGTAAAATATACAATTTTCCTTAATTTCAATGTTATCTACAGAAAAATAATAATAATTCTAATGCTCCCTCTCAATTCTGTGGGCTTTTATAATTTTCTGAACACGTAAAATTTCAGGACTTCTCAGAAAATGGCACCGACAAGAAATCAACAGCTTCTAGATACAAAAAAATTGTGTTTACATATTCGCGCGAATTTTGTACTTAAATAACACTAATAGATGCATTTTCTGAAATGTTATAAAAATTGAGAAAAGAAGTTGATATTATGGGTTTTTGTATTACGTCTTTACAATGTAATTCAAATGTACTCGGGACCGTCGAGGGTTAAGGAGGTGCTTGTGGAAATTTTCTTTTCCAGCAAAGCACTTCCTATTTTGGGTTCATCAATGGTCATGGTCATACAAGGAAATAATTAAACTGGAACTGTCAAAATTTATCTTAAAACCGTGCATATGGTGATCATTATGTAGTACAAGCAATTACTGTAGGGTTCACATATCAACATTCAGTGGGAACTGATCAATTTCCGGACACAGACGTTCTTCCCGGACTCCTGACTCTAACGTCTTCAGTAAGCGACGGTAACGACGAAATAATTCTTACAATTATGAACTGGATCCATTCATCAATAAAAATTAAAAGGAAATTTTTCTTTTTGGTCGATAGGTTTCTATGCAAAAGTTGATAATATAGTCTCACCACCAGTCACAACGAAAATATTTCAAGTTCATACATCACCTAACTTCTGTATTTTAAAGATAAAATTGGTATTATTTTAGTAAATAGTAGTATTTAATTAACGAATAAACCATATCACTGATGCAACCAACGCTACTTATCAAGACAACCACCGTTTCAATGAAAACGGACGTTATATTGGGAGGTATTTATGTCAAACGTTTGAAAAAAAAAACTTTTTGGACAGTCATATTTCGACGGAATAAAAAAAAATTATTTATTTTGTTACAAAATGCAAGTAGTAAGCAGTTTCAATTAAAATTGACTGGGATAAAAAAACAATAAATTTATAATACAGTAAAATTCCATTAAAACGAGTTCGGCTTATAACAAGAATCTCGCTATAACGAGTGATTTGCAAGTGATTGTCAAATAGCTAATGTTATTAGGTACGAGAAATATTCGGTTATAACGAGTTGAAAATTAGAAAGAATTCGCTATAACACCAAAAAAATTCTCAAAAATTATCTTCTTTTTTTTTTAATCTTCAAAAATTGAGCATGATGAGTGTTATCATGACAAGATGAGAGATGGCATTGTAAGTCCGTGAACTAGACGATCTGTTTGTAAACTGTACACGCGGAATCAGCTGTAGGTGTAGTGTTTCATGTACCGGCAACGACGTTTAAACGATCTTTGCCGTCAACCACATTCTTCACTTCGATCTTGAATTGATGTTGGATGCGATTTCCGCCTTCGATTCTTATTTCCAGAATGGCTTCGAGTTCGGCATACTTAGTTCCATGTATTGATTCTATTCTAAAATAGTTAAAAAAATTGCCACAATTACGTTATTTTAATATTCACATTTCACACGGAACATTGATAAAATTGATCAATATCCCTCGTAAAAATTACTCTGAGGTACTTCGAACAAAGAATGGACACTAAAAAAGACGTTTTTCAACCCCATCTTCGTATTTTTGGCCATCCCTACTATACATATGGGATATGTAATGATTTCAATCGATTTTTATCTCTCTCAGTGACTAAGAGACCACGAGAGCAGAATTTGCAAATTGAAGAAATTTCGAATGATCTAAACAATCGGTTAAAAAACTTTCCACTTATTGGAAAAATGTTGCTATCGGAGTAAGTGAGCAGTTATCTAATAATTAGGAATTTCCAATTGTTCGCTTGATTGACTAAGGGCGGTGTTCACCGACATGGTTTAAACCAGAGATTCCCAACGTGGGGGTTAACGCCCCTTGGGGGGGGGGGGTGATGGAATGTTCCGGAGGGGGGACGGTAGAAGCTGCGGGTATGACATAGGATGCTATGGGTTAGATTGCGTTGGGGGGCGATGGCGAAAAACAATTTCTTAAGAAGGGGCGAGATGGGAGAAAACAATTTCTCTGAAGAACGGGGGGCGATGGGACAAAAAAGGTTGGGAAACTATGGTTTAAACTATAGTCGCAATTGTTTGATAAGAGATCGACACGGATTGGTTAAATTCAAGTTTTTAACCAATCTATGTTGATCTCTTATCCGAAAATTGCGACTACAGTTCAGTTGAAACCATGTCGGTGACAACGGCCCTAAGTAGCTTTGATAATACGAAATTATATGCAAAAATGTCTTGGAGAATCAAATTCTGTGAGAACAAAAATCAATGTGATGACTTGAGTTTTGCTCGTTCGTTAATCATCATCAGTGGTACATAAGTCCTAAGACTGGTTCGCTCCCATATTCAGCAGCCGCCACTCATCTCTGAGTAGCGTTGAGATCCGCTGTGGTGGTCGAGTGGTCAGCTGAAGTTGGTTTTCTGTGGTTCCCGACTTTGAGGTGCAAATGTGAGACGATCCCTCCGTTAAAAAGCTTCGCCACAGAGCGTGACATGACTTCCAGCAGTATAAATATCCAATCACTTCACTCACTACATTTCTGAAATATAGATGACAGCACTAAAAAATCAGATACAATACTAGATGCTGTTAGGTACCACACTTACACTTTCGGCACAACCCACTAGATAGTAAATTGCCCATGACGGATCCGAGAAACACCCAGGCTCTGTCACACTCGGTGATATAAGCACATTGTCCCTGGGGACTCGGGTGCCTCCAGGGAACTTAACCATTTATTTGAGCTTGAAAAAGATATGCATACATGGCAGGTGCCATTATGCACATCGCCAGTAAGCAAGTATAAAATTTATGATCGAAAAATGGTGATTAATGTAAATAATCACAATTATAAATCACAAAATCGGGAATAGGCTAGACCCATGGCGATAGACCTGAGTGTGCCCGGTTGGATAAGAAAGAAAGCCTTGAGATCCAGGTGACTCCAGGCCTTCCCCGGGCCTTTTCCCTTCAATCGTACCTTCCATCGGGTCTAGCAGTAATCCGCAGTTCCGGAGAACATGCCCCAATATAGGAATAGGTAGTGTCTGTATTATTTAATTTTTTCCAGGATTTGGTGGCTTTTCTCAACATGGAACGGAATTATCGAAGACGTTATAATGCAGATAATGTAGCAATTTTTACCACCAGACAGAGCAAAAAATAAAAATTCGCTTATAACGAGAGAATTCCGTTATAACGACAATTTTCCTCTTGACTGTGAACTGTCGTTAAAGCGAACTTTTACGGTAATTAATTACATATGCGTGCACTTAACGTACTCACAGCCAACGGGTACCGTATTGCTTTAATTTCAGACAGCCATGTTGAATGAATGTAAACAATAATTTTACTTACAAACCGGATTATTTTTAGTCATTTCTTTGAAAAAAAAAGGGCGGAGGCAGAGCGCTGAGTCTGTGGACGTAGTATTAGAATTAATGACGTTATATGCGATGGAAAAGAACATGATGTAAATAGGAAACTAGGTTTCATCGTACCGATTGTTATAATGTAACGCTCGCAATGGCACGTGGTCATTATAAAACGAGCGTCAAATTCATGTTTATTTTGCAAATATATATACATATATATTTTTTTCTCAAGATCAAGATTTAAAAATTTGGTAGAGTTTAACATCATAAAAATTATTAATAATACCTTAATTGACTTTAAATTGCCCTAAAATATCGGAGATACTGCCCTAAAGTAAGCGGTGTTTTATTTCATGTAGCTAATTACTCCTCCTCCTTATTGATAATTGCAACAGTCAGTTTTTTGTGTGGCCAATCTCGTGGCTGTGATGTTCTCCAAGATAATTTCTAGCAATTATTCCATTAACGTTCTAAAACGACGGCAGCGATCATCTTGACCGCAGAGTTACTATAATAGGCGATTACACCTGGACGGTTTATCCTTCAGGTTGTTTTAAAAGTTTGTAAGTTTCACCTTTCTTCATAACTTTTTTCAATTTATCACCTTGTTAAGGCTCCCAAATTCGAAAAATATAAATGTTCTGGGTTTTGTGTTAGTTTGGTAGTAAAATGAAGTTCTACCTAGAACGAAGGAAGTGGTCATTTCGACCCCTGTACAGTTATTTAATTAACATGATTGCAAAACACTCTGAAATGGACAACCTGTCCTTGCGAACATTATTATTGAGAGAAGACGTGCTCTACCATGGTGTTCGATTTACTCTAGTACTTATTTTGTACCATTCAAAGTCACATTTTTGAAAAAGATCGATCGTCTCTTTGGGCCTTGGCATTTTCACTGAATTGCATTCGCTGGTACAATGTCGCACGGCGAAATGAATCTCCATTGAGACTCTGAGGAACTTCATTGAGACATTCTGAGAGACTTCATTGAGACTTTCTGAGAGACATTATTGAGACTTTCATGAGACTTTCTTAAAAATTTTCTTTCTTAACACTACAAATTCACTATAGAGGGCTCCAAGAGCCCAGCTGGATGATGTGAGGAGCATTATTTTATCACATATGCTTTCAAATGGGCAAAAAAAAAAATAATTAATAACTCTACAGTTGTAAGCAGAGAAAATCTAGGTCTTGAGTACCATGCGCACACACAAAATAAAAATTGCCGAAAAACGAAATTTCTGCCAGAAATTATGAAATTTTATTACTCTAATAATAAGTATCGTTGATGTTTTCGACAAAATGAACTTATTCAGTGAATAATGTGATCGGCATCGAAAAGGAGTCTTACGAATGTATTTTACATTGCTCAGGATTCGGCCGCTATTGACGGGTTTTCCATTTTCCGCACACACACAAATGCAATGTTTTCACAAATTTCTCTAGCGCATTTTACCACATTCAAACCTTATCAATGGACTGCCAAGTGAAAATAGAGCTAGGAATTATGCAATAGCTCAAAAAATCATGTTCAATCCTCTTTATAAGGTAACAAAACACGGATTAGTCTTTGTCATAACAAGCTCTTTTGTTCAAAATTTAAAAAAAAAATTGGTAAATGAACAAGGGTTTCTTGCAGAAATTAGTCACAGGGACTGCATAGATACGATTTTTAGAAGTTTCGAAGTTTCAGTGAAGAAAATAATTAATGTTCATTTTTTCCTATCGCTGTCAAAATGGCCGCTACCATCTTTTTAGTGTTAAAAGTAGCAAAATAATTTTTGAATATCAATCTGCATTTATCTTTCACCAGTCTAAAGATCCTGCGAAAATATTCAAGACATCATCAAGATAGCGACGTATCCGTTAAAACCAGATGACATTAGCATGTACGTTTGGGCAGTAGTATATACATATTAATTATTCAATGCTGAATCGATTGTGAATACCAGACCTATTGTATTCTGCTCACGAGAACACAACAGGAATCATTGAATAGATATCAGTGAGGAGCCATATGACAATAAACAGAAACCGGAAAGATTCGTGTTTGTGACGGATTCCATCAAGGACGATGAAAGCATTCGAGACATCGGAGGCTTATCTAGTCAACAAGAGGAGGGGCTTTCGGAATTCAGAGACAGCTCCATTAATATATCCATATCTTCAATCGACGGAAATGCAAATGAACTATTAGTCAGCTCTGGAGATGCTAATGAAGCTGTGTTGTCTCGAATCCCCCTTTCCTTGAAACCATCAAGATGTGGTAAATGCGAGTGAAACCTCCCAATAACGGTCACTAAGCAGACCAAGAAAATTTAGACGTTATCATGAGTTTGCCGCTGTTAAGAGGTTCAGAATTTCTGTGGAAAAAAAGAGTTCGGGTAGACTGCGTCTTAGAGGAACGGTCGCAAGTTTTGACACGAATACGTTCTTTGGGCCCGACTTCGCGTGGTAGGTACTCACATAATGAAATTGATACCATTGTCTTTCGAATAGCTAACAGACATAAACTATAACAATGTTGTGTATTTCAGTTGCAAAATTCTCGAGACATAGAGTAAAACAATTTCGTTACTATTGCGGGCCGCGTGCCTGGTGTCCAGACCGAAAGACGTTATAAAATCCATAAGGTGTCATCAGATTTGTCTTTGGAATACCTATCAGACAACACCATTGTCTTCTATTTGCGTTGTGAACCTTTTGAGATATAGCGTAAAACAATTTCATTACGAAAACGAGCCGTGAGCCTGGTGCCCAGACTGGAAGAAGTATTAAAACCAGAATATATAGCATCATTGGATTTGTCTTAACGAGATCTACCCGTAGACGGCAAAAACAATGATTATGTTCAACACTTTCTGAGATGTGAACGTTTTAATCATTACATTACACAACTTTTTTGACGTACCCAGTATCGTCATATGACTTGAAAGACGTCTTCAAGTCAAAAAATTAAATGCTTGATTTCGTGTGAAATTGTAACAATCTATACCAAGGTTCCTCACCCTTTAAGCGGCATCGACGAGATATCTCGACTTCTTAGAACCCTCTTATTTTAGCATTGACGAGCCTAGATATCTTGTAAAGGTGATTTCTCAATGATACACTTTTCCCTTCTCCCCCATATTCGTTGGTTTGCACCATAGACTAAAGATATAATTCTTACGATTCTAACTAAACGATCTAACTTACGATCTAACTAAAGATATTATTCTTACTCTGTGGTTTGCACCTACTGAAAATCGGAAGACAGCTTACTTCATTAAAAAAGATGTGAAGTTTTAATGGGGAGGGGTGCAGTGATTTCTGCTGTACGGCTCAAAGAGTTAAGCTATGGGTCGCCACCAGGGGATACCAAGATGAGTAGTGCAAATTTCCTAACAGCCAGGGAATCTTTAGCAACCTGTCACGACTCTAATTGAATTCGCAAGGGCTTTCTAGATGAGTCGTTGGAGTCAGTTACAGTCCTGTTATAAATGCACTTATTGCGTCACTGGCATCACTATTTTCGAAGAACAGTCAGCCCCATGAGTTAGCCGCAGTGCGGCCTCGTTGATGTTTATTTTCTGCATTCCTGTTGTCTCCCCGTTATTTTCCATATTATGTTTTTCGGCCTGTGACGTGCATTTTGGGCTTACCACAGATGTTTAATTTTTGCATTGTTTTGTATTTACTACTATATACATTTCATTTTTTTTTTTACCCTAGCATACTTGGAAAAAGTGTTATCATGTTGGTTATGTGGGGTGGATAGATTGATGGGATAGGAGAAGTGTTGCTACTTTTCCAATATAGATACCCTTTACTAAAGGTTCCGTAATGAATATTAACGTGGGTATCTGTCTGGTATTTCAAGTTCACTTATGGTCGCGTGGGCGGGCATGCATCGTGCTGGACTCTCTCGTTAGGAACTCAGTTCGAACCCCGTTGACGGCACATGTGCGATTGGTTGAAGTTGTATTTCTCCGGCTTTCCCACATCAAGGCGTGAATACGAGCCGGTCTCCCATTTAAAAAAAATAGCAGGCAGATCAACAACACGATACTTAAATAGGTAACATGGAAATTCAAGCATTTACTATCTTAATTGGATGACAAACGGCAATGCCGGTAAGAACGCGGGACGTGAAACGAGCGCAACTCACACAACATAAATACGTTAGGGGCCACACATGCACTCGGAACACACGCTCCTGCATGTATCGGTTCATTAGAAATTCCGTACAGGAATGTGTAAAAAGTGCATGTACCGTTAAGTAGTAATAGTCCCATGGGCCCCAAACCTGATCTCGTTGTTGATTTTGGATCGTTTCTGAAAAAGGGTTAAGGCTAACACCCTGGTCTATAGGTCCATTATTTGTATATTTTATATATAAATAGTGATACCTAATAATAATAATAATAATATAAATATTTTATATATAAATATAAAATATAAATAATATATATAAATAATTAATAATTAGTAAAAAAATAAATGAATAATTGTATATAAATAATTATGAAGGTTTTTACCAGCTGGCTGATGTGAAGATACATTTAGGAAAGAGAGAGAATTCAGCTGCCCCTGCGGGGAATCGAACCCACGTCCTTTCAGTTTACGGGTGAACACACTAGACTGCAGAGGCAACGAATATCTTAATCTTTCCTTGGAGCTCTTGTGCACTGAACGGGACCGTATACATGGGCGGCCGGACCTAACTCGGGCCAAAGCTCACAATTGCTGACAACGCCACCAAATGGCGACTTATCAGAGGGTGATGCCACTCTCCGCTATCCGTACGAAGGTTTTCAACAGCTGGTTGATGCGAGGATATATTTAGAAAAGAGAAATATAAATATTTTTGATATTTATTTTGCATTGAAAATGCGAGAATTTGCAGGAAGATATTGCGCACTCATTAACAACTACATGTGGTTCTACGGGGATGATGTGGACTACTAAGCGTAGCAGGGTTGGAGCAAGGGCAGCGGAATCTGCATGGGACGCCAAATTAGTGCTGGGGAGGAAGAGTGATGCACAAGGAATTGGAAATAAATGA
The DNA here is from genome assembly GCF_987345545.1 of Pholcus phalangioides. Lineage (NCBI taxonomy): Eukaryota > Metazoa > Arthropoda > Arachnida > Araneae > Pholcidae > Pholcus > Pholcus phalangioides. The sequence goes on from NW_028301628.1 coordinate 27,354,765, forward strand.
CAATTGTCTGTGAAATTCAAACAAAAATTTGATGCAATTTCCTCTAGCTGGGATTTTACGTGGTCATTTTTACTGATGCGGTTTATACGGTGTGGAGGTGCCAAAACAATGTCTGAAACCGCCCCTGGAATTGTGGAAGAATCAATTTCTTATTATCATGTTTGTTTATGGAAGAGCATCAGTCAGAGCAAATTTTGAGAGCTATTTTTCATATTATATGACAATGAATGAATGAATTCATTATATGGCAGGGGTCTTCTACTTTGCAGTCATTGCGGGGGGGCCACATTGAAACTTTCCACGATGTCTACGGGTCACCAACTCCTACTGAAGTGTTCAGAATTGTTAGATGAAATCCAGATTTACAAAACTTGATGTGTCGTCATATCTTGACAGATAGGTCGAAGTGGTCCCCAAGTTGAAGAGGGGGGGGGGGGCCAGAATAACTGAGTACTTCATTTGATTTGAAAATATTTCTTTTCATATCAATTTTGTGATTAGTTTTAAAATCAAATTTTTTTACCAATTTTTAAAAAAAAATTCATTCCATCACTTCTTTTTTGATCGTTCTGAGATTACTTTCATTAAGATTAAATGGTTCTGAAATTATTTACTTCGATAATTCCGAATCTGGTTTTCCTTCAATATATCTCGAAATCACAACAGACTATCGATAATCCGGCCGTGCGTTAATCCGGCATTTTTTAGGCGGGTTTTCTTCGGGCATATATATAGAAGAGGAAAACATGCCACTGTAAAAAATTCTAAATTTATTTATTTAAATCCAAACACAAAAACCCTAAAATTATTTGTTCAAGGAAATCAAAAAAATTATTTGTCGCAGTAATTCTAGAATCATTCTTCCATTAATTAGAAATTTTTAGGAATTTTGAAATTAATCTGCGGATTATTTGTTATTATTATTTTCTGTTCCAAGAAAATGTGATCGTTGTTCAGGGGGTTATCTTTCTTTGGAAGTGACCGTTACGGGTGCACTACAGAGCCTTCCTCTCATTCAGCTATATGGTGTCCATGGCTTTACCTGTACAATGTAAGTTTAATGTGAAATATATAGACTGGATTCGTGGTATCTTAGAGAGCAGATATCGGAAAAAAATAGCTAAGAGGAAGTAAGAAAACGATAACGTTCGTTCTTATTGATGTTTACTGGATGCAGAATGCATTGGCGAATACCCGAAGCTAAACAAGATCCGTTCGAAGAAAAAGGAAAATGAAATAAACAAATAAGAAATTCGTACAAAGTCGCCACCTGCCGATCAGAAAATTGCAGTTTCATGACTCAAAACATGCCGTAGAAGCTAATGATTTCCGTGAGAATCGATCGCTCTCGTGTACTATTCCTTGTTATTTTTTTGCGAAGAAACCATTTAGAATGATCGATATTTTTTTTTTCTCCGAGTGAAGAGAAAATACGGATCAACCTGTACTTGTAATATATATGTCTATTTTTAAGGCCAGGAAGGAAAACAAGCGTAGAGTTGCCGACGCACGTGAAAAACACGTGATCAGATTAGAATTTTTCACCCGGGGCTAAAATACGAGTTGTCGTTATGCGCTCTAGAGTTGCAGAAACGTGTTACCGGTGTACAAAAAGCGCATGATATTTCAAGTAATACTTTTCAAGTAATACAAGTAAACATTTTTCACTCTTGTTTCAGTAAATCACTTACCGATTTCAAACTACACCGAAGCCTCGCTAAGTTGTCACTCACGTTATCGAGAACTATGACGGCTTAAACGAAGTGCCGTCGGTTTCAATATACAATGTTAAGAAAATCGTATGAATTTAAAAAAAGTAATATACTATTTATTAAAATATGAATTAAAATAACAATATATTAACAAAATTTATAGATTAAAAAAGAAAAAAAACGAAATTTTCACCTTTTCGAGCTTCTAATATTTAACTCATTATCATAAACACTTATCGTAAAGTGGTACACTTTTATTATTTTTACTAGTCCTTTTTTTAATTTATACTAATTTTAGCAGCTGTTAGAATAGTTGGCTTTTCTCCGAAGCAGAAGTATTGCAGATTTATTTTAAATATACATGACATTTAATTCTAGTGCTTTGAATTACTCATTCACCTATAAGATAGGGAGCGGTAGCCCAAGTCGATAAGATACTCGCCTAAAGTACCAAATGATGTTTAGAGGTATCGCGAGTTCGATACCCGGTTCGTCCTTGTCAGAAAACTTTCCTGACACATGGGTACAACAAAAACGGTGACATAACCGCAGAAGAAATTGCTACCGCAGGGAGTCCCCCGTCGGGGGTTTAGCGCACCAACCTCTCGATGAGTATTAAAAAAACAAGCCTGCCGTTCGGAATCGGCAATAAATTGTAGGTCATGGTCTAATTAGCCCTCGTGTGCGGAAAATGACAGACAAAAATGATCAAATGACCTATAAGATAATTTCGAACACAGAGACCACTTTTCACTTGAAGGGGCTGAAGGACCCTCTTGGTAGGGAAAAGCTGACATTAGAAGGTCTGAAGTTGAGAAAAAAATGTCTGGTTTTTCAACAAAGATTATTTGGTTAAAATTCGAAGCCGCTAATGAGTAAGGCCCATGCAGAAATCAGGTCCAGCTCGAACAGTTCCAAACATTTCAAGAACTTTTGTTTTATTTTGGACAAATTAACTTCCTCGGCGTAACTGTTTTGGTACATGAGGCTGCTATTGTCACTTTGAACTATGGCTATGATTTTATTTCTTACTTTAAAGAACGCCGTAGAAATCATGTTCCCTCCTCTCTTAAACTTTTCCATAGCGGCAAGTTAACGGAAACTAGTAACGAGTAAGCGAGGGTTTATGAATATTGTTATGTGTGAAAGCTGGACGGGACCGAAGAAAAACTATGACTTCACCGACTTATTAGGGTGACGGCTTAACGAGGTTTCACTGTAATTTTAAAATATTTAGCTCATACATTGCTTGCATGGATTTTTTACCCTGGGAAGTATGCTCATTCCGGGATTCCAACCCATACCTGCATAGCCAGACGCTAGCTCCCCCTAACCACTTGACTCCCAGGCAGCAATAAAATAAAATAAATACACATATAATATTATTTAATGTTTCTGGAAATGCTATTTGGTTTGTATGTTTTCAACAAGGGTGCATAGCAGTATTATATATGATTTTGAAGTGATTTTACCTGTACCACAAAAAAGCTATAGCACATGTTTCTCGAGGGAGTCGTGCCATTGTGGGGAGGACACATTTTTTTTCCCGGTTAAACTTGAATTAAAGTGTGTGTTTTTTTTTCCATCGCGAATGCAAGCCGATCTCCCCATTAAAACGTTTCGCCGCAGAGAGCAACAGGCCTACACAACGGTAAAATCATCAAACATTTCACTTCACTCATAGTTCGAAAAATATGTGATAGATGGCAGCACTATAACAAGCATTACACTGAAACAATCTTCACGCTTTGTTCACAACACGGTCACACATTCCAACATACACCAATTCGTTAGAAGTTCCGCAGAGAAATATGAACGAGGTACATGTGTGGTTTATTGGTGGTCTTTTTTTCCATCCAAATAAATAAATAACCGAAAAAGCTACAAAAAATTATTGTTAACAACAGAAATAGAAGCCATATCCATCAATTTATTCTTTTTTGCTTACTGGAAAGAATTAGGGGGCACTTGGGTGACTTAGGGTCCCTTGGGCCCGTTATATATATATATAATAAAAAATTTATGATGCACATAAATTTTTTGTTGTACAGCTTGATATGATATTCCCTAAATGGTCAACATTGGTATTCGGGTTTCCAAAACATCTTCACAGAACGGCAGAAATTCAAAGATTAATGCATACGTTAGGGGGAAATGTGATGAATTGGTTAATATAGGTGATAATCAGTAATTATTCATATTTATCAATCATCTTGGTAAGTTTGATAAATTTATCACTTTCACCGGCAAATATGCATAACATCCAAGCGTCGTTGGTAAATTTCATAAATACTGAAAATATTATCACTTTTACGGTGATTATGCATAATAACCAAGTATCGTTGGTAAATTTGATAAATACTTGAAATGTATTGCCTTTATCTGTGATTATGCGTAATATCTTAGGGTAATTGGTGAATCTGATTAATATGGAAATAATTCCAAATAAGTCTAGTATGTGTGATAAATATAATTGGACCCTATAATGAACAATACATGTACGAGTCATCATGTATAGTATAGCGTATAGCACGATTTATCTTGTTTACCAAAGACGTGACGCTTTGGTAGTGGCATAATCTCCGGTAAAAGTGATTAATTTAGGGACATTTATCAAACTTACCAAAGTGTCGACAATTACGCACAATAACCGTCCATTATGCATAATAACGGTAAATATGGATTCATCCCATTTACCGTAACACATACAAATCAATGAACACAATTGAAATAGGAAATATAAGGTTAAATTTCCACTAATGCAGAACTATATGTAGTCAAACAATAACGACTTTCCATCGGTCAGTCTGGGTATGTTCTGAACTCTCACTTTATTTTTATACAATTTTTTTTTTTTTGGAATTACAGAACTTACCGGTTTTTTGTCTTTTAGAAAACAGTTCCGTAGTTAAAACATTTCAATAAAATTAATTCGGAATTTAGGAGAGCATTCAGAGATGAAGAGAGAGAGCTTTCTTTATGGCGCACATAACAGAGATAAAAGGAAAACTAAAGCTCGAAACTACGCCTGCACCAGAAAATAATCTCACGCCACACCTTTTGTACGCTCTTATGAGGGGGAAAAAATTTCAAAGTTAATCAAAAGATGGAGGAAAAAGTTGGGAGTTAATGGAATGTGAATAAAAAAAAAATCCATTTTTTTTTCGGTGGATGAAGGAAAACTAGAAACAAAACAAAAAGAAATTTTAGGTTAAAATCTGGAAGAAGAAAAGAGATAAAACCTCGAAAGAGAATGAGAAGTAAAGCAAAAAAAACAGGGGCTTTTGTACTTCACTAAGAGCCTCGAAGCCGCATCATTGCGTGCATTATGCTCTGATACTCTTTTTCCTAGCTGAAAACGAATTATTTCGGAAAAATATATACAAGAAAAATACTGGTTTTTTTTTTCCTTCTATTTTTTTTATTTTTAAAAACTTCCTAGAGATTCGGAGATATTTGCTATTAAATAAATGCTTAAAAGAAAGTCTATTTCATCATGAGCGGTGGCGTCGTCCTGCGGTTTTCCCGACTTATGATTCCATAGAAAATTGAGGATAAAAACGGAAATATAAAAAAAAAAAATACATGGACGTTTTTTTTCCGCTTAAAACTTTATTTCACGCTAAAATCTTCATCCTCTCGAAATAGGCTTTTAACATGACCAGCTTTTTTCTAGGGTAGATGGTTAACGGAAAAAGAAATAATAATGTTTAAAATATATACTTCCGTTTTCGTTTGGGATTATTTCATATGAAGATTGATGCACATTTCTCGAATTTTTGCTTTTTATCAGCGATATATTCGCATTATAAATTTTACTACTGAAAAATAAACGAAATGAGTAACTGAAATTCGGTCCTGGACTTCGGAACATTGGGTTAAGTTCGTACTTGGGCTAGGTGAATTTGAATTGGTGACGAATGTTCAACGCCGTATAAGAAATAAGTGTGAATTGTGGAGCCTCAAATAAAGATCTAAAATAACGTCTGTGTGTAGCAGTTGACTTAATAACATCTGATATGCTATTGGTAAGGGATCGGGTGCCGTTTGGACATCTGGCAGAGCTACCAAAGGTGCCGTTGAGTTTTATTAACCTGAATATCTAAACTTGAGGAGTCCCTATTTCCTTCTAAGGACCGTTACCGGTGACCGGGGGTGGACAATGACTATAAAACTCGATTTTCGTCAGTTTTGTTGTGTTCAAGTAAAGATAAAGATATGAGTGTAGATAAACAATAAAATATGAATTATAGGATTTCTTAAATTAAGATTTTTTTAAAATTCCCAAAAATTCCTTGCTGCATACGATAAAAATAGCTACATTCCAAATATTACAATTACGGTAGTATTAGCACATCACACATCACACTTTTTACATTCTTTCGCATGAGAAATGTATAATCCGCTCACAGATCGCTTACGCATTAAAAATATATCGCCTTTTCTGCTATTGTACGATGGGATCCGACATCGCTGTCTTTTTCCTAATACAGTAGTGCCTGTGCGTCACGTTTGCAAAATTCAGATTTCAAGAAAAAAGTTTTCCAACCGTTTTAGCTAATTTCGAAACAAGAGCAAAATTTGATTTCCTCATTTTTTTTTTCTTCAAAAAATCGACCAAGCATTTACTGAGTCTAAGTCGAGTGTTGTAGAAAACGCGCCCTTAGAAATTAATGATATTTACAGTTAATGATTTCAAGTCATTTGATCAACACCATGCTTTGTTTCCTTGTGAAACTCAACGATTTCAAGACTTTTTTTTCATTAATTTGAGAACATGCATTTCGTAATTTAAATGCATTGAGCTTAGTAGAATATTTCGATTTTTCTCCCTAAAAAAAGTCTTTACGTGTAAACGAAGCAAATGGGTTTCATGTAAAGGGATCCTTGTTGAATTTCACGTGAAATTTCTTTTCGATCTTTTATTATTAAACCTACTAAGATGTAGTGGGTCCTGATGTAGTTTTTCAGCGAGTATTGGTGAAGCATCATGTTCTCACATTTCCACTTTCAGATAAGATTCAGTGATTAGCATCATGTCATTTTTGGCCAAAACAGCACTTTTATTTTATCATTAGTCAGTCGGTGAGGATGTTTTCCACCAGCCAAATCAAGAACATCCATATTGTAAGAAATCTGATGCTACGAGTTCACGAAATATTTGCTGCTGCATACAATAAAATTGTCTATAACGTTAAATGTCAAATTGACCGATTACGGTCCTTTTTAAGTAAAGTACAAAAAAAAAAAAAAGTCGGCGAGAAATATAATTAGAACTGATGATAGTTGATCAACATAACCTTTCAGCATTTTTAGGAAAAGTAGTGAAGTTTCAACATTCTAAACAATTTTGTTTATCATGAAAACAAAGCGAAAAAGATCGAAAACGGTCAAACTGACCGGGTTGGCACTTTTGGTAGTAAATTTAATTATGAGTGATTTTTCTCATTATAAGTTGTTTTACCTTTGAATATTTTCAGTCCGGACATTCTGTAGGTGAGGAGAAATCAATCAAATCCAAATACATATTTGATGTTTTGTTGCACATCTTGCATTTTCCATTCATATGCACGAAAACTTTCGGTTCGATCTGGCAAAGTTAAAGTTTTTCCCAAAAATAGCCTGGCGTTAAAGTTACAGTCGCGTTTGGATCACACCAGAGAGTAAGTAAACTGGACTAAGGTTTATGCAGTCACGTGTTTCGAGGCAGTACGTGCTTCTTCTCGTAAGGAAATGCATAATAGACCGGGCACATCCAGAGCAGGAACGTATTACTTGACCAAACAGTATTGGAGAATTCGGAGATAACTATTCGGGTATCTTCTTCCCCAGTCCAAAGGAGAACTTTCCCTTTCATTCTCTCTTCTCGGTCCCCCAAAGGCAATTAGCATATTTTTGGCTTCCCCTATATCCTCGATAGGCTGATCCTAAAACCGATAGGCTGACCCTAATTGCAAGAGTAGCAAAACGAGGCATTTTAAATTCCCCGATGTCCCATAAGGGGTTCGTGCATGAATACCCTTTATCGGTTCCTACGTCACCCCCTTTAAATCAGTACTCGAGAACCCGAAGCAACCGATTATAACTCCGTGGCATAAAAATATACATATAATAATAAAAATAAACAAAAATTCAAAAAAAATAATAATAAAAGATGGAGGATGGCATGTGGAACACATACATACACACAAAAGGAACGGCTTTTCCCTCCTCTCTTTGGCATATTGCCACGACATTGGCCAAGGTGACCGGCTCCATCCAGCAATCCATGAAGACTGCTGAGGGCAAAAGGGAGGGAATAGGAGAAAAAAAAGGAGATAAAGAGAGAGAGAGAGAGAGAGAGAGAGATGCTGGAGAAAAAGAGATGAGTACGTACGGGGCATTGGGAGAGACTACTCTACAACCTCCTCTTCTCTATTTTTTTTTATGGTCCTGGGGAAAAATGAAGCTAGTGCCGATAAAATTTCACGTCTTCCATTAAATGGTTGAAAGGGGGGTTACACACACGACTTATATAGAGTGGTTGCCGACAGCAGACGCTGAACCTCCAGATAAATGGTTATGAACGCTTCGAGAGTATGAGAGAATCGACTTTGTGTCATCTTATACACAGCAAGCTGTTTCCCGTTCAGTCATCGGTAACCTGTTCACGTTGTAGAGTTAGTTACGTTCACGTGATGCAGTTTTTCATCTTGGCTCCATTATCAGGGACTGTAAGGATTAAAAATGATTGAATATAGAGTAATTATTTTTAATCTAATTTTCACGACGCGCTAATTCCTACGAATTCTTTTCGAATTTCTTAAATTTGGCATTTGGAAGGATGAAGAACGTCACGGAAGGTATATATTTCAAAAAAATATATACCTTCATATTTCAAAAAATATGTGGTGTATATTTCAAAAAAATATACACCACAAAGGGGCGACACTATGGAATGGATAATGCACTGTTGTTGAAAATAAGGGTGTATTGTTTTGTTTTTTTTAAATGGGAAACGGTATGTGCTGTTTTGTTACTTTTCTAGTGTACGCCATTCTGGATTGAGCAGAGGGAAAAATATTTCCCAGGGGGTATAACGACGGTTGAACATATTGATGATCACCTTGATATCACATCTCTACTGAAAGAAAAATTTGACGTTGCAAGTTTATGAAACAGCATTATTGATATCCATTAACCGTGTGTTAGAGCGTTGAAGCAGCAGCAGAAATCGCAGTCATACGATTGAGAGAGTTCGTAATTCATTGTAACCAAGTAAACTTCACCCATGATCAAAAGTCAAGCATGGAAACATTTAGCCTAGGATCACATAGGAATCACTGTTACAGGAGAAAGATTGCATAAATGTGAGGATAACCCACATTCGGCATCGCAATGCGCGCCTCCACTTGAAGAAATTAAGACCGACTTGCTGATGAAAACCGAGTAAGAAATGTAGTCTCATGTGCTGAACATTTTAAATACTAGTCTACGAGATCTTGAGTTATTGTCCAAGTTGAAACTGCCCTTGCTGGAACAACAACTCTTACATCCTGAGAGAGTTTTTGGCTGTGCGTAACTGAATATACTATATATGTAAGGACTATATAACTACTACATACCCTGCACACCGGGGATCTATTAACTAAATCAGTTCCCAATTTAAGGCCCTTGCAGTCATTAGATATTCTAAGGGGGCCACAGGGGAAAGGAAACTGGAGAGGTGGTTGAAAGAGTGACAGTGAATGTAAATATGTGAGTGGTTTTCCAGCTAGATAGTGGGTTCGCAGGACAAGACTTTGCCTGAAGGCCCATTATGTCGAGACAGCCGTGAAAAGAACCACCGCAAGAGAGAGGGGAGAGGGAGGGATGTTCACTGGGCTTAAAGATGTTGACCTTAATTATAAAAAAAAATTGTTCACTATAAATTTCCTCGCAAAATGAATTCAATAAGTAGGAAAGTCTTGATTTTCTGGATGCCTCTAGGGTCTCTGGAGAATATTTGAGGGTGATGAAAACAAAATATGGTTTAAAAGAGGCCACGCGTAAAAAATATCAAGAAATACTGCAGTGGGCGATTTACTACTGTACTGGGTTGTAATTTGAAGCCAGTAGTGCAGCCAGAATAGATATCTAGCTTCCGGACCAAAAAAGATTCATCCCTGGTGGAGGCCCTAGTGGTTGTGAGACATCCCTCTAGCATCCTATACCACAACAACCATTCCTTCTACAGTTCCACAAAGCATCTAAGAATAAGCATAGGCTCTCTGTCAATATTCCGCACAAGGGCAGCATCAAATATGTCCGAAAATTACGTTTAATCATGCCGTATGAGCACTGAACAAAAGTAACATTTTCAATGAAATAGCAAGTCCCCCAAAACGATTAAACAGTATTACTATACAGCAATACGTACTGTAAAGAGACAGTGCCTGAAGTAAAATGACTTGACCCCTAAATGCTCAAGTTTTTTTTCGATCTGAATTTTTTTTCATTTTGATGACACTTATTGAAATCCAGAAAAATCACTTAAAAGTATATATTTCGAATTGTACTGACATGCAGTATTGTACTGCCTAATTGAAAACGTGCAAAGCCTCAAAAATCGCACGTAAAGTAAATGCATTAAAGTAATATTACTTTCAAAATGTGTAACTACTTCCTTTGTGATTGATTCAAGCTATAGTAAGAAAAACTTCGGATTGCAAACTTTTAGGTAAAAAAAAATGCAAACAAAACATTTTAACAAATTAGCGGAATCACAGACACATATGCTCTGCAATAAAGAGATGCTGCCCATTAATTGGGATATCCATCAGAAAATTCAAAACATAAAATGGAAAGCCATGGCCTCAACTTATGTGCAAAGGCAGTTTTGAACTTTCGTCTTTAAACTAGCTGCAGTAATAAATGTTTAAAGAACTTTTGGCACATATGCAAAGCTACGCATTTAAGGGTCAAGTTAGAACTTGCGTGTAAATCCATAAAAATTATTCTTTTTCCCCGACGGGGATTTTGTACGAGAGAAAATTCCAGTCATATTTTTCTTTGACGATACGAAGATGATTATCGAAATAAATATTTGCTTTGGTATGTATTCCTCGCTTTGACCATAGCATTGACCTCTACTCTATAACCTGTCAGAAAAGTTCCTGGTCGAAGTTGTGCGGCGCCAAAGCCATTACGCAACCCACCCGAATACGGAAATTTCCTCTCCCGAATACAGGAAAGGCGAGAGAGAGAGACGGGAAAAGATGGCTTAACAGCGATTCCTGAATAATTCATTTCGGCCGAATATAGACACGAAGCTTTTCCTTTCGCTCTGAGGTTCCACGTTCCGCGATAAATAAGTGCAGAAGTATGTTCCACCAGCGGCGAATCCAAGAAAGGCGGGTACACACACACACACAGTCAAATGTCAACATCGCGGGGATAAGAGTAAAGGAGAGCTCGGGAAAACTTTTATACACACTCCCACATCTTAGTTTCTCAACCCACTATGAGCGTCCACGTGTCGTTGTCGAAAAGTTACAACCGTGGATGCGAATAGAAATGAAAACCTTCAGTGTTCCGAGCAACTGTCGAACAAACGTGCCAGATGTCGGATATGGAGTTTATTCCGAATGGTTCCGTGGTCTTATCAACCTCCGGTGAATAATAATGCCCTATGTCACGACCATATGAGTTTTCCTTGAAGAATGTATTACATCCGTTATATACCCTTCAAAGCGCTGCCATCATCCACAGATTACGAGCTTAGTAGCCTGCTCAATCATCCCGTGATGATTTGAAATGTATTTTGTTTGCGACATGCTTAAAAAACAGATCAAATCCTCTGGCAATAAAATTTTTTCTATAGAAACAATGCTAAAATTTTCCGCTTTAATTGAATATTACACTCGCTACTGTTGATAAACTTCAACCACTATACATATAATGATTTTATTGAATGAATTATTTGGAATTAGTAGAAAATATGTTAATATGTTAAGACAAATACATCTGGGTGTAGGTATTGGCTTCCAAGTATTCGAGTTTCGTCTTCAATACGTACATTTAATTATTCTATTTTTGTTCTCTATTGAGCCAAAGAGGGCGCTAACAAAAAGTAAAAATCAGGTATTGTGATCATTGTAATTAAATACAATTTTCATCTAATTTTTTACCCTGATTTATCCGAGAAGCTTTATTAACGTTGATTCTTCACATAAGTTTCACTCCTCATAAAAACGTATTAATTTTTTTCAAATAGGGATGCAAATGGATGTCGTTAATATATTTTTAATTAAAACAATGAGCTAACATATTAATTTATTAGAGTGGGCGTTATAATTAGCTAAAATAGTTAATTAACGTTAAAATATGCAGTTTGCTTTGATTCTAATGCGATCTGTATACAGAAAAAATCTTGCTTAGCAAAGTTGAATAGTTTTTTTTTATCTTAAATTTTAATTCCAATCCCCTCAATCCGGTGTGATTTTTTTGTAAACCTCTGAGGAAATAGAATTTCAATAGCTCTTCAAAAAATGACACCGACAAAGAACCAACTTTTTTTAGATAAAACATTATTATACTTATGTAGATGTTTTTTCACACTGAAATATATGAGACTGAATGATGTATGTACTTTCTAACATATCAAATGAATTGAGAAAAGAAATTAGTACGTATAATGGTTATTTTTTTTCTGACCCCATGTGTATTCAAACACATACGGGACTACATAGAGGGTAAAATGTTTGGGGGCAAAACCTTACAATAATAATGAATCCTTGAACAATTTAGAATTTTCCTCCAATAATATTCTGCTGTTGGGTGTGGGAGAAATAGTTGGAAAGATTGCACTTACAGATATATATAAAATGAGGCTACTTTAATTTTTAATGAGGAAGCAACTGACAGTGCAAAAATCTTGAATGTATTGAGAATAGACCTTGGCTAATTTTCGTACAATAAGAAAAACTCTAAAAATTTGAATTCGAATGTTTCTTTTAAATTCCAATTTAAAAATTTTGAGGTTTGTTTTTTAGGGCATTTTTTTATTTATTTAGTGCACCGAAATGTAATATTTCTGGTTGTATTAATGGACAATTTTTATGTATGGTGTAAAATTCGTGCGTAAAGTTTCACAAATACTTCATTTTAAAGAAATTTTCAAGAATATATACAAAGAGATAAGGATGAAAGAGATAATGAATAATTATAAAAATAGAAAGTGTTATCAACTAAATACATAATCGAAATCTTCAACTTAATTGGATCAAATTCAACACGTGAAACAAATGTTGAAAATAGGTGTAAACGTATTGTACAGATGTACTACATTTTTCCCGGCATTCCTTATGGTGGGGATTATGACGAGTGTTATCCGGGAGAATACTTTTAAGGTGTAATTTTTTCCTCACACCTCTCCAAAATTTTAAGGGCTTGTTTTGTAACAAAAAGGGCATATTTTTTTAAATGAACGAGAGAGTAATATTAAAAAAAAATACCTGAAATATTCAAAGGAGTATTTCTACTCCTCAACGAAATTTGGGGGATTAAAAAGGAGTTTTTATGAGCGAATCAAGCATCTAGTGCCTGACATTCCTTTATTCAATGAATCTTTAGATTTCGATGTTTATGTTTTTTTTTTTTTGAACTTATAAAGAAATAATAAATCGATAAACAGATGCGATTTTTTGCATTTGATTTCAGAGGAAATAAAGTATTTTTTTCTAATAATTTCTGATACATTTTTTAAAGTTTCTGGGGTCCTGACACCACCTTAAAGGTCATTTTCAGATCAGGTAGAGATAATTAGTAGTTCACTCGGTAATTTTTATATGGGCGATTGAATTTTCCAGAACCATGGATCTCGTGTGGGGAGAATTTGTAGTATTCTTTGTACAATCGTATTACACAATCTCGGCTACTGCAACTGCATCCATTCAAACGATAATGAAGAGTAGTTCATGCGACTTCAATTCACCCCGATTGTAACTCCAGTATTTTCGAGAATAGAACCTGATTATCATGAGGAAAGCTTCACTAATGTGACTATCATGATTTATCAGTCTCAGATCTATCTGTGACATTACACGTTCCTATAAAGCTGGAAAATATGTATTACTGTATTTCTCAGAATAAGTGCCGTAGTGTGAGCAAACAAAATGAAATGTATTTATAAGTTTCAAAAGGAGCACCGCATTAGTGAATCAGAAGAAATTTTCCAATTTTCGAGAATAAAATTTAATCTAAATTGAAACACTGTTTATGCTTCGGTTCTACAAATACAGTAAAACCACTCTTTTGCGGACAATCGCGGGGCAAAATAAATTGTCCGTAAAAGAGAGGTGACCGTTTCAGAGGGAGCTGATCAACAAAATTTTTTTTTGCTTCTTGCAAAAACCCATCTTTATCATACAAAAAACTAACATATACTGAAAGTATCAGTGCTCATGGGAAAAAAAACGATTTTGTGTCATAATATTGTAGTGCTGCCATCTATTACAAAACTTTGCATTTACAATCAGTGAAATTTGGGAAATAAAATATTTTGTAACGGTTTTTTTTGCGTGAATTTTACATCAATGTATACACACTGTACGTAATTTTTTTCTAAAATTTGAATAGAACTGAATTTTGTGTATCTAACTTTTCTTCCGAGTTTTCATCGTGAATTTTATAATATTACCCATTACACATTATACAATATCCTGATATAAAATTATAATTTTTCTAGCTGTAAAAAATTAACTTTTTACACTGTGACTATGTTTTCTTAACTATTTATGCGAATTGCTGAACTGCAAGAAAAATAGAGAAAACGTTAAATAACATTTATTATAATTCTTGAAGTTAAAATCGGAGGAAAAAAAAGTTATTGAAAATACAGTGTGCATGGTAAACCGAGCCCATGACATTTTACTGGCCAACCGTTGGTCCTAGAGGCACACTTCCAGTTATAAAAAGTTTCCAAACAACGTGCCATTCATGTTTCAAGAGCTTGCATAGTTATTAAAATAAAATAAAAAACTATACAGTTCCCGTGTGCTCCAAACCCCATTTAGAAAGTTGCTGTCCTGTCTCCCTTGATACCAACACGAAAAAATCATCCACGTGTCTAAGTGCAATATTCACTGAGATATCGAAAAGTTAGGGGAGAAAAAACAGCTCTGAATGCGAAAAAAACTTTTAACACGCATTTAAAGTATTTTCCCAAATTTCCTCCGTTTTTCCAATTCAAAAATCTAAGGGAGCATCGCACTTAGGAACGAGGAAATGTTTACTGTCGGCATCACGAGAGACAAGGCATCAACTTTCTAATTGGATTTTGGGGCATACTGGGATTTTATTAAGAAGACACCAACGAATAAGGCAAATACACGAAAATAATAAGTCCTAATGCATTTCAACACCAATGTCATTCTGACCACGACGTTTGAAGTGAACAGACGTACTTCTTTCGCTGAGCAACCGAGCGTTAAGATTTGGTATTCAACCAAAGTGGGAAACTCGGTCAGCGTGACTAGTGGTTATATTTTCCTCTGAAGACGGCACCCATTGGTGTTGAAATGCATTAGGACTTTTTATTTTCGTGTATTTGCCTTTTATTCGTTGGTGTCTTCTTAATATTCTTGGGCAAAGTTGATCAACTCTTCTACATACTGGGATTGTATAAAAAGTTAATATTTTAATTTTATTAACTGTACAACCCCTTGAAATATGAGTGACATATGTGAGTACTACACGTTGTTTGGAAAAAGTTTCCCAATTTGAAGAATGCCTCTAGGATCAATGGCTCGCCGGCAGTATGACATTCGCCCTCTTTGTTATGCACCATGTATACACGCCGCGATCTGTGAATTAATTATCCGTACGAACCAAAAATTAATTTTCAGATTAAGTTGTATACAGGCCATGGTTTATTATTTGATATCACGGAAGTTTTATTTTGTTTTCATTCCCGGAAAATAACAAAAAAATAAAGACACCACGAATAGCAATAAGTGAATAAGAGAAAGAAGTGCATTCGTTGATTAGGATGAGCGATATTTAATGGGTTTTTTTTTTCCTCTTTTCCTGTTTTTCAACCGAAATAAAATTCCGACATTTCGATAGAAAAAAAATATATATTTTTCCCGAAATGTATCAGATCGATCACGGAATGCGATTCTTTTTTCGAAGGATTGGTTCCTCGGATCGATTTGATTTTCCCTCTCCTGTGTTTCGGAGAATTGACCGTTCCGTGGACGGGCGAACGAACGTGTCACGGCGGCTTCTCGCGGCACGAACGAACGACCGGCCGGAAAGTTTTCCTCATTTTTTTTCCCCCAAGACCGGAGAATTCCCGAGCGCCGCTCTTTCGGGATGACTCGTTCGTGGATACGTTCCAGCATTTATTCGATATTATCTTATCTTTAAAACCGATTGCAGTGAAACCCCCCTTCTTAACGGACACCCCTCTCAGATGCGGTCATCCCCTTCCCACTCTTTACGACCGAATAATAATTTCTCCTTGTATATAGTTGAAGTATGCATTTGAAACCCCTGAAGTACGGTCGCGCCTCTTTTAAGGACGATTTTTTTTTTTGGTCCCACCGGTGTCTGTCCGCAAAAAAGAGGTTTTACTGTACTGCATTATTCATTCGGATATCGTCTTTGTTGAATAATGCAGGAATGCACCGCTTTAGACTGCGGGACAGATATGCGGCATTTCTGCCGCTTGCGGGCCAGAATGTTGTATATAAAGAGTGGCCAGATTATTTTTTTCCCAGCTATTCTCGTTATTTAGGACGTCCCGTTTTTTTCGTTGATTTCAAAAATGATGTTATAATATGATAATTATGATATAATGATATATATGTTACGGTAAATATGATAAATCCGGTTATCGAATGTAATAACCGGCTACTATGCATAACGGCCGAGCGATTTGGTAAATTTAATAAATTTCTCTAAATTAATGACTTTCACTGGCGATTATGCATAGAATCTAAGTGTCGAGATAGATATAATAAATTTTCGTAAATTTACCAATTTTTCCTGTGCTTATACATAGTACCCAAGCGTCGTTGATAAATTTAATAAGAAATAAAAAATTATCACTTTACCCGGCGATTACGTAATATATTATTATTACTCAAGTGTCGCATCAGTGGTTAACACGATAAAGCATACTATACGTGATAATTTATGCATGTATTGTATCATTGGTACGATCGTAACATTTGTTACCAATATATCGGGGTCCGACTATATTCATAGTGAATACTAGGATCATTTGGAATTTTTTAAATATTTATCAGATTCACCAATCACCCATTATTACGTATAATTACAGATGATAGCGGTAAATATCAATTATTTATCAAATTTACCAATGACACTTGGTTATTGTGCATAACCGCCGGTAAAAGTGATAAATTTATCAAACTCACCAAGACGATTGGTAAGTATGCATAATAACCGTAACAGATACATTGTAATATGGTAATTATGAGGTAATTAATTATAGTCGTGTGAATATATTCATCTTTCATATTTGTCAATTTTTTCACGTTTTTTTTTTGACGAATTGCACATTTTGACTTCCATTACCCAACATTTTATACGATTGACGATTTTCCAACAATTTCAGTTGCCTTTGACTATTTTTTTTCGTCATAAATCACAACTTCACTAAACTTTGACAATATTTGGTGATGAATGTAATTTTTCTTTTTTTTGACATTTTTTTCTGATGAAACGGCAACTTTACTCGCCTTTGACAATTTTTATAGCTTTAATTGACACTTTTACTCGCATTGACAATTTTGTCGGCTGTAATTGGTAAATTTACTTGTTTCGTGAAAACTTTTTTTTGGCGAAATCCCATGTTTTTTATAAAAGAAATATGGTCAGCATAGGTATTTATCGTTTTGTGTGCATTGATACTTTTCTACCGGACCAACATCCGCGGGCCGAAGGATGCGCGCCTCTGGTATAATACAGCGTCTCAAACAAAGTACAGCTAGTTTTGACATAACAAAATTCCAATTTGAGTTGTAGTAAAAAATTTAAGGAATACTGTCTCAAATGTATAGAGAAAAGTGTAAAACAGTGATTTCTTATACAAGTTTAACAAATTTGCATAAATATTGATATTGCAAATGGACGTCGTTCAGCACAGTATTATAAAAGACTAAATGACTGTCAATCTTCATTTGGTCATAAAAGTACCACGCAACGTTCATTTTTCTTGTAAGGAGGTCTTAAATGTATAGCGTCTTGAAGTGAATTGATTAACTGTTTTAAAAATTTCCAGAGAAATTGATTGAAGCGAGTCAATTATGTTCACACAAAGTCTCACCAAGAAATAGTTATTTTTTTCGTGTTCATCGTAAAACTTTTCATTACGTGAAGTTTTTTGACATATCAACTGTAATATCTCAAAGTACGCAGAGCTTTTCTAAGTATCGTAGAAAGCGATAACTTTGCTGATCGTTCCTTCATATCGTCTTCCCTATGATATAAGCATAAAGATGCGATGTCGTTCGGAAAAAAAGAGCGTGGGAAATGACGTCTGAATGTTTACTCTACCCATGCTACTCTATGGCAGTGATTTTCCTAAAATGTTTTGCAACATTTTTTTTCAACAGGGATACATATTCGCATTTCAGTAAAACTTACGTAACAAAATAAGGCATCCTAAGATAAAAATAAGTTAAAATTTGCACTTTTCCGTCTTTTAGCGTGAGAGAGACAATATTATACTACAAGGAGGCTTCAAGCTTGACGCGCATGCATGTTCAATGTTTTTATACAAGCATGCCCTATTTCCCTTTCGAAACCACACGGTATGCAAATATGTTCGCATAACCAGTTTATACTGAGTTGAACATGTCAAGTTCCGGTGATTATGCACTCACTTGAGATGCCTTTATCTTGTACACGGAAGAAAAACGCCAACAAAAAATATTAACACCTAACAGTGAAGGGCGAAAACTGGTACAAGCTACGTGCATGGTACACAACTTAGTTTCGCAAACCTTTCATGTATAAGCAAGCATAATCAAAACTCCTTCAACCTTCAATCCGCTAGTACCATCAAAATGCTTGCGGGAAATTTTCCTGTAGACGCTTAACCTTTACAGCGTTAGGGACGAGATACTTCGCCTAACTTGCCGCCTTTTATTTCGGCAATTCTGGGTTATCTCCCTTCCTTGAAATTTTCTCATTGAAGTAATACTGATCCCAGCTAGCCCCGTACGCCAGTGTTTGCCTGACATGATTTTTGTTAATGTTGCATCCTAATGGTTATTCCTGACAGATTTTTGACTATGAAATAATCACTGACAATTCTTCAAGCAGGCGATTTGAAATTAGATTAAAAATTAGCAATTAGAAAATTAACAATCCAATCAGCATGACAGGACGCTGTGCCATCGTGGACGTTGAGTGAGCGCCAACCGACGTGATTTTAACGAATCGTTATACGCACAAGTATTAATATTTGATCGATCGCCATCTTTTTCACGATTCTTCATATATTTGAATATTTTTATTAAACAAAAGGTATTCTCCGGAGGTACCCTATGTCCGTAAGGGCAATGGCTGTTATCGCCGTAAATCGATGTAGTCTGGGTGCCTCCTGGCTCCAAAGTCTTTCCCTGATAACAAGTTTTCCATCCCGAACCTGTCAGATCAACTGCTAGTGGGCGGAGTCAGTTTTTCTTCGAAGTTTGCTAACAGAAGGACAGAGAGAGACGGTGTTTTTTTACCCTTCCCTTCGGGATAGCATAGCATACTATATATATGTATAGTATATAATACATATAGTACAAATAATGGAAAAAGATAAGAGTATCTCCTCTTTCTTGATTTCTTTTTTAATTTTATAAGTCTCAGTGTTGAGGGGAAAGTATTTATCAGCTGTGTAAGATCAGGAAACAAGTATCATTTTCCAAAATAGGTGGCATTTTGCACAGGATTTAGTGATTTGCTCTGCGGCAGTTACAATGCAGATCTGGGAAATTTTATGAACCGCTTAAAGGATTAAGCATATTTGTACAAAAATATTAAACACCATGCATGTTTGCAAACCTCGCATTCAGGTGTGTAGCCACCTCTAGTTACAGAATCGACAGCAGAATTTTCATTTTTTTCCGGACCCTTCTTGAGAAACACCATTACTTAGAAAATGTTAGAATGAATGGTGACGTTGTTGCTCTGGTTTCGTGGCCATTGTCTTTGAAAATCCTGCTAAATAAAATCTTTTTCTTCAACACAAAGTATAATATTGCATACCACCCTAAATATATATGAATTATCTGATAGTGGATTAAGAAATCCGACCACCTAAATCTCTTACATCAAGTAGTCTATTATTAAATTGTCATTCTATCATTGCTAATGGGTTATTATTATAATTTTATTACTCATTAGCTATTTAAGATATTTCCTGGATATTGGTCTCACACGACATCCCCAATGCGGTGGACATTTATAATATGAATGGTTTCGGATCAACGGCTCAAACGCGCACATAAACTCCAAAAAACAATAGGTTTTTTGTTTTTTTCACGTAGTTTCATTTTCGTGGCAGGTTACGCAGCACTTACGCTCTCAAGGGAAGAAAACTTGCCCGGTTATTTATTACGTCTCTTTGAAATGCGACCACACCCAAATTTGAACGACCGGTAGTTGCTGAGCAACGTCCGAACGAACCTTATATGAATATAATCTGGCGTAATGAACACACACTCAACCCTTTTTCGCGCCTTTCCTTTTCGATAGCCGTTCATTTCGCCGATCACTTTGTGAAACGTATCATAACCACGAATATCCGCGATTTAACTAACCGTACCAATCAGCGTTAACTTGTTCTTGAGCCGCACTGACCAGAAGTGGAGGGCCCGGTAAGAAAATAGTAGCGGAGAGAGAATTTCCTAGAGGTGTCTTGACTATTTCAGCTACGCCCCCCCCCCCCTTCAAAGGGTTTCGATTTTATGTATTTTATTTGAGAGGGAAATCGGCATCGAAAAATTCAGGCATTACTAAAGAATACACAAGTGCTTCATGCAAAAAAAAAATATATATATATATATATATATATATATATATATATACACGCACAATTACATAAAATGCAAATTAATACAAAAATTAGTGAAAATGTTGAATTGCTGAAAATTTCGTCTGAACAAAATTTTAAATGAATGGAATGAATAATGCTAGACCTACGAAAATTCAGAATTAATGGGAAAAATAATTTTAGAATTGATGAAAATTCAGAATTAATGGGAAAAATAATTTTAGAATTGATGAAAATTCAGAATTAATGAAGAAATAACTTCCGAATTGATAAAATAAATAATTGCCTATTTGTGATAGATGAAATAATTGCCTATTTGTGATAGATGAAATAATTGCAGAACAAACGAAAATTCAAAATAAATGAAAGAAATAATTCAGAAAATGAAAATTCAGAATTTAAAAAAGAAATAATCAAGAATTTAAAAAAGAAATAATCAAGAATTTAAAAAAGAAATAATCAAGAATTTAAAAAAGAAATAATCAAGAATTTAAAAAAGAAATAATCAAGAATTTAAAAAAGAAATAATCAAGAATTTAAAAAAGAAATAATCAAGAATTTCAGAAAGTAATAATTTACAATTGATAATTGAAATAATTAAGAATTGATGAAAGACATAATTAAGAATTGATGAAAGACATAATTAAGAATTGATGAAAGACATAATTAAGAATTGATGAAAGACATAATTAAGAATTGATGAAAGACATAATTAAGAATTGATGAAAGAAAAAATTCCAAAACCACGAAAATTCGGAATTAATGAAATTGAATGAATTAATGGAAGATATAATTTAAGAAATACTGAATGCCGTCAATAATTTGAGGCCCCCAATTTCCTTGATTCGAGGCTCTGGGACTCTTAGGTCCACAACCAAAACCAAAAATGCAATTAGTCACACGGGACAAACATCTATTTCGTGCTCTTCAGGGATTCTGGGTGAAAGTAAATCTGAATTCGGTACAAAAGGGCACCAAATTAGTTACTCTAATTTTATATTCACTTAATTTTATTACCATGAGTGTGCGTTACCATACCCTGCCGCGCACCCCTCAAAGATATCTCTGACAACTTCAAAGCTGTTATAATTTAGATCAGTTTGAAACACGTACCTAAGATAGTTTAGTTATCTCATCATTATAACACTAGAACGACGGACAGCGGCCATTTTGATCGCATTAGGATATAAAATCAACATAAATTATTTTTCTTTACCTTCTTAAAACTTCAATCTGACTTATTTTTTGCAATAAACCCTTTTTATGTGGCAACATTTTTTTGGAATTTTTTTGACAATAAGGTTTATTGACAATACGTTTAATTTTTTTTATGACAAAGATTAATCCCGTGTTTTGTTACATTAAAAAGAGGTTAAACTTTATACGGTTTTTTGAGCTCTTGTAATTCGTGGCTTCATTTTCAACTGACAGTCCACTGACAAGGTTTGAAGTATAATTTGCTTGGAGAAATTTGGGAAGATATTGCATATGTGTGTGCGGAATGCAAAAAACTGTGAACAGTCGCCTAATCCTGTATATTGTAAAATACATACGTGAGACCGCTTTTCGATGCCAATACTACGAAAAGCATGTACCATATATTCCGGTGTTTCCGGAATATAGACGAGGAGGTTCCATCTGCGGAACTTCTAAAACAATTGGTACATGTTGAAATGTGTGTGTGCGTGTAGTGAACCTTCCTCAAGAAAGGTTCACTACACGCACGAAGTTTGTCAATATGTAATGTTTGTTATGTATAGTGCTCCAATCTGCCATCAAGTTTTCTAACTTATGTATGAAGCGTAATGATTGAATAGTATACCGTTGTTTTAGCCTGTTGCTCTCTGTGGCGAGACTTTTTAAAGTGGAGATCGGCTCACATTTGTGCCTCGAAGTTGGGACGCTTTTCGATTCCGGTCGCATTGCGCACTGAATGAATTTAGAAAACATCAACAACACACTCATTAGTAAGCGTAACAAAAATTCACAAATCCCTTTGTCAGCGACGTCAGTTTTATGTGTCCCTGGTACTAATGACCACGATGTTCTCTGTTCACCAACTGTAGGATTTTCTTTTTGTCGATAGCGAGATATGTAGTAAAATATTGGCTTCCCGCATCATCCAACAGGGCCCCTAGGCTAGGATATTTTATTGGGGGCGCACCTCTCTATATAGTGAATTTAATTTGTGAAGAAACAGAAAAATTATAAAAAACATCTCGGCCTCCGGGGTTGGAGTCCTGTCAATGGGTAAAATCGGGAAAATTTTATATGGTTCATCGTGCGACATTGTTCTAGCGAATGCGATTCAGTAAAAGCGCAAGGATCCATAGAAATTGTAAATGAATTGAGTAACGCACGATGCCACGCTTCTTGAAAAGTGTACTTTTGAATGGTACAAAATGGGTACTGGAGGAAAAGCAAACTCAGTGATAGAGCATCTGTTCTCTCTCTCTTCCTCAATATAAAAATTCGAATGAGAAAACTGTTCATTTCAGCATGCTTTGATTCGCTATAGTGGGTCAAAATTACCCCGTAGAACTTCGTTTTGCTACTAAATCAAGAAACCTAAAATATTCGTATTTTGGGAATTTAAGAGCTTTAATAAGATGAGAAAAATCATAACATTTCTCAACAACCTGAGGCAAATTTTCTGGGTACAATCGCATGCCAAAGTTTCTTTGCGGTCAAAATGACTGCTTCCATCGTTCTGTTGTTAAATAGCACAACTTATTGAGATTATTATTGTTTTTCCTACCTGTGATTTTCTTGCCATCGGAAAAAAACAAGCCCCGATATCACTTCCATGGTAATTTTATCTGTATCAATCTGAGAGTAGACGAGATTTTCAACGCCCACGTTTCCGTCACGTAACTACAATTTGATACATTTATATACTGACGTGAGGCAGTTGGAAAATATTCACACGGAGGTGATGTTTCTTACACACTATGCGTTTATCTTTTATTCAAGACGGGAGAGAGAGAATTCGAGTGAATTTGATGGATTTAGCGTCTCTTCGCCTCATTTGTATCTCCGCTTGACAGTGATTCATAGCCGAGTTAGTCACGCACAACTTTAAACATGAGAAACGTAAGAAAATAACTCTGAAAAGGAACAAATTGCACGAAAAATAGCCGCAATAAATACTTGTCACTTTTTTTTTTTCATCATGGAAGGATTACGCGAGTAACTGCGCGTGGAAACAAAACAAGGAGAGAGAGAGAGAGAGAATACTAAACTCGATGGAAGGTGGAGGTGCATTCTCTGAAAATTCTATACATTTTTTGCTCCATTGAAACTGGAGGTTTGGGGACTAATGCAGTTTTTACTCTATTTTTTTCACTTCTGTTCAGCAGCTTTTATTTCCAATTTTTTCATTTCAATATATTTTACTGCACTTTTACATCAGTTCTACGGTTTTCCACTTCACTTTGTGCAACATTTGGTTTGGTTCAGCATTTTTGTACTCAACATTTTCTCTTCCGTTTAGAAATTTATGCACCGATTGGTATACCTTCGAAAGATTCTTAAAAAACAGCGTAGTGCCTTCTTTGTACAGGGTTTCCATTAAACTCGTAAATACAGTTGACTCTCGTTATAACGACCCTCCCCCCCCCCCATCTTCCCGTTGAAAATGTGCATTATATTGTAAGACCGTTACAACGAAAGGAAAAACATATATATAAGCATTGGGACTTATCGTACCGGTCGTTGCAATGAAATGGTCGCTATAACGAGGGGGCGTTAGAACGAAGGTTGAGTATAGATTGAAAATTTCATTAAAATTGAAGGATTTTTGGTACATTTGAAAACGGTATGCGAAAAAGTTATGCTAACCAAAAGGGATTTTTTGTGTACAGAAATAAATAAAATTAGTTCAAACTTTTATCGATAGAGGGTTCTGCGCAACAGTCCGCAGATGTGATTGGACTTGTCTTCAATCTTTTCTGTGTTCTCGCAAAAGTTCAGTCACCGAATCGGGGCTGAAGAAACAACTTTACGAATACTGTAATAACTCCACCAATGTCAACATCACAATGAAAACCTTTTGAAAGTGGCAGTAACAGGAAAATGCAGGAACGGGCAGCTGCTGACCGTACACCCTGCATTGTAAAGGTACTGCAATGTCCCTGTATCGATAGAAACTTTAAATAATTATTTTCCCCATATCGAAAATGTAGGCTAAAATGTAGTTTACATGTGTGTGATCAGAATTTCAAAACAATTCATCAAGTGGTTTCCTAAGAACTACACAGTTGTATATGTAATATACGCTATAATATGTAAATTATACAGTGTATATGTACAATAAACCTCTCAACGGACACCCCTCAGATGCGGAAACTCCTCTTCCACGGCCAAATAATTATTCCCCTTTGTATAACAAAAGTATTCATTTCAGACCCCTGGTTAACGGTCATCTCTCTCTTTTACGGACGAATTAATTTGTCCCAGCGGTGTCCGCAAAAGAGAGGCGTTACTGTATATAGATCTCGAGTATACAGAGAATAACTCGCGTTCAGAACGCATTGCAAAACATTCCCGAAGAAGAAATGCCCATCGTGAAACAGCACCCGATCCTGAACCATTGATATCCATACGTATCCTAGCCAGTAACTATACAGAAGCTTCGGCGATGTGTAATTGAAACCTTTCTGTTTAATTGAAGAGGATGATAAACAATTCCTTGCAGTTTGTATTTCAGTGCATTATCAGTGATTAATCTTTATCCTCATTGTTCCCGAACTACGCTCGGCTCGTACGAGGTGAATCCTATCGGTGTTCGCTTAGCACTGATCATCGAACTAGTCATCAATATCCATTATAACTACAACAAACTACTCGAATCCTATAATTTACTTGGTGATGATGAGTTTCCTATCGGGAGAAAGTACCAACTCGTAAATATTCCTTAACGATTCATTCCTCTTTTCTCGAATCGATTATTATTATTACTGATATTGTACATTTTTCTATTCTAGGATAATTCATAGTACGCGTACACACATACTCCCCAAAAAATGTATATGTGTTATGGTAAATGTGATAAATCCGGTTATTATAGATAAAAACCGAGCCGTTTGAGATGAGTTTGAAGAGTATCCATAAATCTATCCCTTTTAGGGGCGATTATGCATAGTACCCAAGCGTCGTTGGTAAATTTAATAACCGTTACAAAATCATCACTTTTACAGGCGATTATATAATGTGCATTATAATGCAATATATTATTGTTACCCAAGTGTCGCGTCATTGGTGAACATGATAAATCGCATTATACATGATCATTCATACATGTATTGTATCATTGGTAAGATCGTAAAATTTGCTATCATTATATCGGGGTCCAACTATTCATCACTCATACTAGACACATTTGGATTTTTTTTTTTCATATTTATCAAATTACCAATTTCACGTGGGTATTAACATAATCACAGGGTACACCTAATCACAAATTAATGGCAGTAAGTCTCATTATCAAATTTACCAACGACACTTGCGTGCTTACTATGCTTATTCACCGGTAAAAATGCTAAAGTTATCAAACTTATCAAGACGATTGGTAAGTATGCATAATTGTCGGTTATTATGTATAACAACCGATTATTGTAAATAATAACCGACCTATCACATTAATAAGATAAATCGGTTATTCTGCACAATCGCAAATGGTATCTGTAATTTTGAATAAATTTATCACTTCATCGGCCATTATGCATATTTACCGAGTGCGTAAGCAAAATTTAAAAACAAAAATGCTTAAAAAATTATCACGTTTGCTGGTGATTATGCATAATAGCCAATTACCGTTGGTAAATTGGATAAATGCTAAAAATTATTCACTTTTAAGGGTGAGATTATACATCATACCCAAGGGTATCTGGTGAGTTTATAAATACAGCAAAACCTCTCTTTTGCGGACACCGCTGGGACGAATAATCCGTCCGTAAAAGAGGGGTGGTTACCGTTAGACAGGGGTTTGAAATGCATAGTTTTATTATACAAGGGGGGAAAGTTATTATTTGAACGTAAAAGAGGGGTGACAGCAGCTGAGGGGGGTGTCCGTTAAGAGGGGTTTTACTGTACTTGAGATTTATCCCGGTGATCATGCATTATACAGTAGTGTCGCTAGTGAATTTAATAAATATAAAAATATTCCCAAATGAGTCTAGTACGTTTGCTAAATATAGTCTGACTCCGATATAACGAACTCCCAATAATGAATTTAATTATTTAACGATTAAAATCTCAATTTCATGACTAAAAATTCGTTAAATCGAAGAAATTTCAAATGGGAGTTCACTATATCGGAGTACGATCGCAAAAGTTGTTAGATATGGGTTCGTTATATCAAGGTCCGATTTCAGAGCTCGTCAAATAGCAGTTAATTATAGAAGAAAAGAGATTATTTGGAAAAAAATTAGTTTAGCCCGAGTTCATTGCATCAGGTTCAGACTCTGGCTCACAATTAGGGTCATCTAAATAATAACTCTTATCAAAATGATAATTTTAGGAAAATATATAAAACTTACATAAAGAGTCGGCGATTATGCATACACACCGGCAAAAATAAATTTTAAGTATTTATCAAATTTACCACTTGTTTGTTATGCATATTCACCGGCCAAACCGATAATATTTTAGCATTTGCCAAAATTTACCAACAATGCTTGGGTATTATGCATAATCGCTGGCAAAATAAAAGGGATAATTTTTTAGTATTTATTAAATTCACCAACTTCGTTTTGGTATAATAATAATACACACGCCTAATCGTCGGTAAAAGCAGTGAATTTAGAGGAATTTATGAAACTTACAAAAATGTTCAGTGATTATGCATAACTAATGAACTTATCACATAGTTTTTCACATTTTTAAGAGATTAAGAAAACTCAGTGGTACGTAATGAATATTGAAAATCCAAAACTAAGCAGAAAATTTGCATAAATATTCTTTTTTTGAAACGCAATTAATTAATCAGAAATAAGTCGTATTCAGGCAGGAATTTTTCGGTAAAATAACGAAGAGAATAAGAGAAAAATCTCAGTAATTCCAGCAATCAAAAACACGTTAACGCAATCCGGTATGAGTAGATATCACTAATTAGTTTCCGCATAATAACCATGCAAAAAAATAAATAAAATATGCTCACACTGATTATATACCGGTAATGTAATCAGTAAAATATCCACATCATGTTGAAGACATTACAGTCGACTGAGCAACGTTCCAGTGAAGAAGTGTCGGGTGAAAATTTGTTCGGAGAGAGATGGTTTTAAAATAGAAATAACCGATCGATACCGCGGTGCGGTATGGGGATACCGAATTCCTCTGGTATTTTTTTCAACTTCTCCGGAGTCGATCACGTGTTGGTTGTCGGTCCGGAAACTCAAGTAATAATTTTGTTTTGTGTTTTTTTCCTGAAAAGAAGACGAAACACGCGGAAATATCCTATGATAATTTAGGAATTTTCTAGAAAAATAAGTAGAAGAATTCTTGAGGGAAATCCTTAACTAGTGTTTCGTATCCAAGGGTTTGGAGAAATGTTTCTTAAACAGTTGTTTTCTCGCCATTTTTCATGGGTGGTAAAATAGCCATTTTAGTGTTTTCTTCATGAATACGTGGCAGGAAATATTTTCTTGGGGATTTTATGATTTATACGAAGCGCAGAAACCAACTGATGTATTTATGATTCAAGCATTTTTTTTTTTTTGCAAGGTAGACGATCAGTTATCACGATTTACGGAAGATTCATCGACGGAAAATTCAAAATTGGGAAATTGAGTGAGGAGCTAGCGATTGAGTAAATGACCGAATGTGTGAGTAAGTTACTTAGTGAGTGAGTGAATTAATGAAAGAGCGCGCGATAGAATGAGTGAGTGAGTGAATGAACGAACGAAGTGGCAGGGTGAGTGACCTAGTAAATTAGTGAATAAGCGATCGAGGGATAGAATGCGTGACCTAGTAAATTAGTGAATGAGCGAGCGCTGGATAGAGTGAGTGGCGATTGGGTGAGTGAATGAGGAGGTGCGGGACAGAGTGTGCGACCTAGTAAGTTTGTGAATGAGCAAGTGCGGGACAGAGTGAGCGACTTGGTAAGTTTGTGAATGAGCTAGTGATGGACAGAGTGAATGAGTGAGTGACCTTGTTAGTGAGTGAATGAGTGAACGGGTGACAAAAGTGAGTGAATAAGCGTGAAGCGGGGCATAGAGGGTGGATAAGCGTGAGCGGGACATAGTGTGTGACTAGTGGGGTGAGAGAATGAGTGACCAAGCGGTTGAGTGAATGAGCGAATGAGTGACAGACCTAACGACCTAGTGAGTGACCTAGTGAATAAGTGAGAAAGCGAGTGGAAGGTTAAGCTATTCATAATCATATAATTGCTCACCGACTAATACTCTTCCTGAAAGAAGGAGTGTCATTTTACAGGGGATTTAGTAATTTCTACTGTGTCAGTTATAATGCGGATCAGTGAAATTTAAAAAAAACACTTAACAGGTTAATTCAGGTGGAGTTGGGGGAAGGGGTTGGTTTCAACTTTTTCTCATGACGCGAGTACCTTTATGCCCGAAAAATTATGACACTACCCAATTCCTGATATATGCTTGAATTGAAACCTGCATAATATGCAGTGCTTGAATACAATTTCAGTGGTGTGCCACGATCTAATCACAGAAGAAACAAACGATAAAGGCCAATGACAAGAAAAAAAACCCCACAAACTCCAACGTGTTTCGTAGCGCTATGGGTGCCGCTTTCAGGAAACAAATATCAAACTTTGATTACTACCACTTTGGTTGGCTACCAAATCTTAAACAGCACCTCCTAGATATAGATGGCATCTGCAAGCTGCTCGTGACGTCAGCGACTAGTTCATTTTCCATATCTAGGGAAACATTCCGCTGCTCGTTCCAGTATCATCGTTGTGCCGCTGTGGTGGTCGAGTGGTCATAGTGACGGACTCGCGTCGCGAGGTCCCGGGTTCGAACCTCAATGTCGCCACAGTGGTGTCGGCTGAAGTTGGTTATGTGTGGTTTCCAACTTCAAGGCGCGAATACGTGCCGTACTCCCCATCAAAAAGTCTCGCCACAAAGAGCAACAGACCTACAAACAGCACAAATGTAATCATAACACATCACTCACTTCATTTCTGAAATATAGATGGCAGCACTGAAAATCAAACACAACACTACATACGCACTCAGACTGTTAGGTACACGCGCAATTACACTTCCGGCACAACTCACTAGGTAGTATATCACCTTTAAATGGTGACAGACCTGAGTTGAACTCGGTTTAAAAGAAAGAAAGTATCATCGTTGTGCGGAAAAGGAACGATCGGGCTCAGAGTTGACGATTTCTGTGACCCACATCCAATCACCACGCGGTATTTATGAGCTAACCAGGAAGATTCTACGCCAAAACACGAAGAAACGAAATACGTTGCTGCGGTTCAAAATATTGCTAGGCATAATGGCGTTACAGATGAAGTTGGCAGCAACTCGTGTTGAGGCCTTCTATCTCCAGGAGGTGCTCTTAATTCCCGGTTGCTCAACGGAAAAAAAAAGTGTGTCCGTTTAAGTCAGACACAGTGGTCAGACTGATACTGAGTGCCTGTATGTAAGTCTGGAGTAACGTTCTGATTGGTTGCCTGTGAAATAGGCATTATTTGATTGGTCTACTCGAGTTTGTTTGAAATTCAAGCAAGTACGGTTTTAAGCGAGCATTTGAATACTGCGTGAGGCGCGGTAGCCCAACTCGATAAGATGGTCTCCTAAAGTACCAAAGGATTTTTTGAGGTGTCGTCGCGAGTTGGATACTCGACTCGCCCTTGTCAGAAAATTTCTTGGCACAAAAAAATATTGGTACCGCAGGGAGTCCCGCATCAAGAGGTTAGCGCACCAACCTCTCGGTGAGTATAAAAAAAGGCTGCCGTTCGGAATCGGCAGTAAATTGTAGGTCCCGGCCTAATAAGCAAGCCCTCGTGTGCAGAAAGTGAACGTGGTGCAACAAAAACGATCAATGAACAAAATTACGTTCATTTGTACAATAGTATTTTTAAATAACATAGCTCATTTCAAACAATTATGAACTTGAAAGAGATGTGATTACCTATACCATATACCTAAAGGTAAGATAGGTCACTGTCTTTGCACAGCGTATCACGCTACTTTGTGTGTTAGTTATGTAAAGGATACAAATAATTGTCTCAATGGTATATTGGTTAGTGTTCTTGTCACGATTGCAACAGGGCCAGGGTTCGATATCCTCTGTCGGCAATGTTATGACTAATGTTTCCAAAGTTCATCCCCATGTAAATACCCAGAAAGTTTAGCAAAATACCCTTAATTTTGAAATTCATTTTCTTATATCCGCTGTGGTGGTCGAGTGGTTATAGTGACGGACTCGCGATGCGAGGATCCGGGTTCGAACCCCACAGTGGCGGTCGGCTGAAGTTGGTTTTCTGTGGTTCCCAACTTCAAGGCGCTAATGCGAGCCGATCTCCCCGTTAAAAAGTCTCGCCACAGAGAGCAACAGTCCTACAACGATAAATCATTCAATCATAACACTTCACTCATAGTTAGAAAAACTAGTGGCAGATGGCAGCACTACACATAACAAGCATTACAGGGAAACAACAAAACTTCACGTCAGGTTTCACTACACGTACACGCACATTCCCGTATGTACCGATTCGTTGGGGGGGGGGGTTTCCGCGGGGGGGGGGGTGCATGTGTGGTGTAGTAGTAGTAGGTAGGGCCTCCCGAAAATGGCTCGGGGATCCATGATGTTCTTAAGTCAGCCACCTCGTTGGGCAATTTGCCTGTTGTGGCGTTGTATTTGTATTCGTATATAATCCTGTGCATAATAAGGCATGTACATTTTCTTTATAATAATAATTTTCGTAACTTCTCCGAACAGATACGTAACAATGAAAATAATTTACGTTTGTTATCTTGAGTCGATTGCATAAACTACCAAATATAGTCTGCATGACATTAAATGAACGGTAATGGAAGAGGTGATTCCAGAGATGAGAGTATAGTAATTTTAAAAATTCTTCGAGTACATTACTTGAAGATGAGAAATCATTATTTTTTGTTCTACTTTCACAACAAGAGTTTGTAAGTACTTTCATATGTGATTGTGCAAATGAATGCATGTCACAAACATGCCACCCACTCGAAAGACATTCAAGATGTTCAAGAGAACGCTCATCGAAAAGCTACGTATTGGAAAAGCATTTAGAAAATAATTGATTTTCTCCTCAAATTACGACAATTACTCCACTTGGAAATTTCAATGCTTTTTTTGAAGAGATTCTTATGTTATTTAAAACCGGTGTCTATAAGAATGACTTTTCAAGACTTTCTATTCATGTGTTGAATAATGATCATGACGATAATTGTTCTCTTGGAAATATTCATTAGCTAGACAACAATTTAAATAATAAAAATCATGTACTCTGGGTTTTTGATCATTATGATTAATAAATATTGAAATGGGTTTAAAGGAAACTGATTCCGAAATTGTGTTTTATACACATTCGCATGCTTCAACTAATCCCTTTTATACGTAGGGGGGGCAGGTGCTTCCCTGGATTTAATGGATTTTTAGAATGATTGAATCTTCTCAATGCTGGTATTCGCACCTCAAAGTTAGGGGTTCGCGGAAAAATTATCACCAACATTTCGAAAGCGAAAAAATTAGCCTAAGGCGGAATTCACCGACAGGAAAGATTCAGCTTAGGATAACTCTCCGACAGGAAAAAAATATTCTTAAGGAAAATTCATTGAAGAGAAATTTCCCCGACAGAAAATTGTTCGAAAGGAAAATTCATTGCATGCAAATAACCATCACGAATATTTACCGACAAGAAAATTCACCGACAGAAAAAATTCATTGAAAAGAATATTCACCGACAGAAAAAATTCATTGAAAAGAAAATTCACCGACAGAAAAAATTCATTGAAAAAAAAATTCACCGACAGAAAAAATTCATTGAAAAGAAAATTCACCGACAGAAAAAATTCATTGAAAAAAAAATTCACCGACAGAAAAAATTTATTGAAAAGAAAATTCACCGACAGAAAAAATTCATTGAAAAGAAAATTCACCGACAGAAAAAATTCATTGAAAAGAAAATTCACCGACATAACAATTTACCGGAGGAAAATAAATCACCGTCAGAAATTTTCACTGACAAGAAAACTCTCATCGAAGGGAGACTTCAACAATGGAGAAATTTATTAAAGGAAAATTCATCGACACGAAAACTCGCTGCCATGAAAATTCATTAAGGGAGAAAATCCACTGACTGGAAAATTCATCGCAGGCAAAATTCATCGAGATTCGTTGAGAGTGACATTTAATGGCAGGAAATCAACCGACAAAACGATTCATCAACCAGCGCATATCTTTAGATGATTCACCGAGAAAGTGAATGATTGGGCGACTGAGAGAGTATTCTAAGATTGACTGAGCGCTCACATGAACTTGCTGACGCTATTGGTAGCTCATCGTTATCACTCATTCACTGTCTGCTCAATCGAGTAGTCACTCAAGATCAGTTGTGTTCGAAACTTGGTCTTCGCGATGCGAGTCCGTCACTTTCAGCACATAATTGCACAGACGCTCACATGATACTTCACACCTTCTTTTAAACACTATCGAATATACAGTAATTTTGCTTTTCATGGACGGCTTTTTTCCTCAGCCCAATGTATCAAGAAAGCAGTATTTTCTGGATATTATACCGAGATAAACTCGGAAAGGAAAGTCATCTGGTCTCGAACCTAGGCCCTCTTGTAAACCGAGCAAGCATGCTACCACCTACACTACTTTAGACGCGTGACCCTACCTTTCTTATTTCACGCACTGTGGCGTGAGGACTTGATATACAGGACTGAGAGAAAAGCCTTCCATCTCTCTCTACCGTGTCCCAGCTGGGGCTGACATTCCTGATACCCCCTACTTCAGCGCCTCACGGCACAGTGCGTGAAATAAGAAAGGCAGGGTCGTGTCGCCAGTGGTGCAGATGGCAGTATGCTTGCCGGGTTTGAAACGGTCTGGGTTCGAGTCTCCGGTGGAGACCAGACGTCTTTTTTTTCCGAGTTGACCCAGCACCTCCTAGAGATGGAAGGAATCTGCACTGTTTGCCATAAACGTCATTCAGGCTACCTAGCAAGTTCGCCACGTTTTGAAACACAGTATCTTAATCGTTTC
The DNA here is from genome assembly GCF_987345545.1 of Pholcus phalangioides. Lineage (NCBI taxonomy): Eukaryota > Metazoa > Arthropoda > Arachnida > Araneae > Pholcidae > Pholcus > Pholcus phalangioides. The sequence goes on from NW_028301628.1 coordinate 27,388,749, forward strand.
TTCTTATTTTGGCGTAGAATCTTCCTGATTGGCTCACAAATGCCGCATAGTGATTGGACGTGGGGCATAGAGAAATCGTCATTTCTTTTCCTCACAACTATGATACTGGCTCAGCAGGGAATTTTTTTTTCCCTAAATATTCTGAGGGAAAATGTACTCACTGACGTCACAAGGAGACTGCGGCAGTCTTCTATCTCTAGGAGGTGCTGCTTGACCTCGGTATGAGATCCAGAAATTATGTGTTTCATGTTTGGAGATTCTTTTGAGTGTCATTGGATGACCTTCAGCTATTTCAGACAAGTCTTCATTGCCATGATGTTAAAAGAAACTGCATAGAAAATGACTGATGCGGATGGGAAATTGTTACGACGGAGATTTTCTTTCGAAATTTTTTTTATATATTTTCGATGGCACATTTCTTTCCTTATTACTCTTCCCTCGAGAATATTCGTTTTCTTGTATCCGTTCGCCATAATAAAAAGGAAAAAAAAGCAATTTTTATTCCTTTCCATAGCTTTTGAATAAAAATGAAAATACTCATAGAAGCCCATCTTGAAGGGCCATCGCTCACGTTCGCATAACGTTTCTTTTATTCCCTCCATCTTGAATAAAAATCCTCTGGAAAAGGAATATAAAAACAATTTATCATCATTTTTTTATTTATTTATTTCTAGTACAGCGATATAAGAGCTGGAAGGGATTTCTGTGTACATTCATTCACATTGGTGAACTGTTCGTGAATTCATCGCCATGTGCGTGCATTGTAGCTAGATTGTACGCTTATTCCTTCCTGATGTTGACTGTGGCTCGATAATTCTCTCCACTCTGCACATTCCGTTTCTTATTCTTTCCTGTACCGATAATATCCGGGAATAAGTATGTATAAATGTATTCTGTGAGGCCATTTTTATTTTCCTTCGTATGGGTTTAGAATTTTTCCAAGGTTTGCACTGGATGTTTATCGAAAGAAAATATACGCAATTAATTCGAAACGGATGGGGTATGAAAGAAATTGGTTTTTTTGTAGTAAAAAGTATTCTAGAGGAATTGAAATACACGGAGGAATTTTGGAGAAACTTTATTTAAACTGCTTGCGATTTTCATTTTCTGCGAAATGACATGGGAAAAGTTTTATTCCTGAGGACTTATTACACGTATACTGTACAAAAAATTCAAGAAAAATAACCATATTACCTAAAAGTGAATTCATGTCTGGCAGAATACGGCTGTAAAATGAAAACTTGCTGTTGGGATCTAATACGCGGTGATACGACGATACCCAGATTGGTGTTATCGAATGACTATATTCTCGACCACAGACTCTACTTGATTGCATTACGCAATCCGGGCGCAAATTAAAAAAAATATACAGGGTGTTCTGTTAATGGACCGACAAACTCGGAGGGTTGTTAGTAGACATCAAGAGGAACAAAGATTGCAATGGAACTTGGTGTCGCAAACCACGTTGAGAGGGTGGAAAATCGTGAAGAACGAATGCAGGTTTCGACGTCACGCTGGAACGACAAAAAGTACAATAATAACTAGGAAAAGATTTACTTTTTAATTATTACAAGAGTTGTTGGAAGTGGCGGCCACCGTCACCATTGCACTGTTTACAATGACGTAAAAACGATTCCTGGACGCTCTCGAAGATACTAGGTAAGCTTTTGATCCCCGTTTCGTTGTGGGCAGCGCGTGATCCTGCCCTAGCGAATGCGTTTCGCGCCGCTGCTTACGTAAGATATGGTGAGCGACCCACGAACGCATTCAACTGACATCGACCTTTCATTCTCCTCAGTACTCAGAGCCTGCATGCGTTTTTGGCGATTTTCACCCTCTCAACGTGGTTTGCGACACCATGTTCCATTGCAATTTTTGTTCCTCTTGATGCCAACTAACAACCCTGAGTCTGTCGGTCCATTAACAGAACACCCTGTATACATGTAAAATTTATGAAAAACGCGAAGGATTGATGAAACAATTTAAACTTTTTTTTTTAATAAACGTGATCAGCACGTATTCCCAAGGGATCAGCATGATCCGTCCAGGGAATTTGTTAGTGTTAGTACACATCCATGCCCGAAACCGGGATTCGAACCCAGACCTGCACAGTGAGAGGTTAGCTCCCTAACCACTCGACTGCCAGGCGGCACTGCCGGGGATTTTCATTATCTGTGAAATGACGTAAAAAAAAATATTAGTTGGGATTCATTACATGTTTAGTTTTTGAGAAACTTTGGAAAGAAACAGCCTAGAATTGAATTCATGTATGGCAGACACGGCAGTAAAACTAAAACCAACTGTTCGGATCTAATGCGCAGTGGCTCGAGGATTCGCAGGCTTCTAAATTGGTGTTTTTTAGTTACTAGATTCTTGAACGTGAACTGTTTCATTCCATTGCGTGGTCTAGGCACATAAAACCACCGGAAAGTTGGTGAATCAATCTATATTCACGCAGACTTGTCGATTCAATAGCTGCTGGAAAATGCTCGAGACCGGTAGAGAGAGAACGATGATGATTGATCTGGTTCAAATTTGATGGTTCGATTGAATTCCGAATAATAACGAACCACGTACATAATAGACTTTGGAGAAATTATGTCCATTTGTACAGTTTCAAGATATTCCACGGTCAAATTGTGCATCGTATGGAGGAGTATCTGGGGGATCTCATACAAACCACGGGAAAAACAATAAAAATCTATTGATGTCCATTAACTGTAAGAATGAATTTATAACGTAAATGTAAGTTTTATACTGTGTGAGACCATTTTTATTTTCCTCTGTATGGGTTTACAATTTTTTCAAGGTTTTTGTACTGAATGTTTATCGAAGGAAAATACAAGCAATTAATTCGAAAGTTGTGGGGTCCGAAAGAAATTTATTTTTTATAAAGTGATGCATAGAGGAATTGAAATACACGAATGATTGGAGAAACTTTAATTAAAGTGCTGGGGATTTTCATTCTCTGCGAAATCACATGAAGAAATGTTTCATTCGTAAGGATTTATTGCACTTATACCCCTCCGATAAACATTGGAAAAAACCTAGGAATAACTTCATGTCTGGGAGAAACGGCAGTGAAATGAAAATTTACTGATTGCATCTAAATACGCGGCGATTTGGAAATGCATAGAAATTTCTAAATGGGTGATATGAAGTCACTAGATTTTTTTGAGCAAAGACTGTTTGATTTCATGGCGCAGTAAAAGTTCCAAGTATTTTATTAGGAGCCGTATATGTACCGCTGTGCGAAATTGAATTTTTAATACCGTCTCTTACCCTCTAACTTCCGATTGCAAAATGTTGCCCTGTCTCTCCCGAGTCTAAAAAAGTCCCAAGTGCCTAAGTTCAATATCAGTAAAGATATCTGAGTTTGATAAAAATCTGAAAATGAGGGAAAGAACCGCATCTGTCTTCCGAAAAAAATTCAAAACATTCAACTGCAGTTTATTAAAACTTTTCTAAATTCTGAGATTCCCCCTCAAATTTCCAGTCAGCAATATCTTAGTGAATATTGCAATTAGAACCAAGGAATTTGGTTAGGACTTGTTGGGCTCGGTAAAGATAAGGTAAATTTGTTTTCATTGGAAGTTGGACAACGGGACCACATAAAAATTAAATTTTTTATCTCGACACATATATGGCTCCTAGTAGAAGAAATGACGTATCCGATATGGGTACGTTATTTGTGTGTGTGTGTGTGTGAATAATTTTTCGTATTGAAAGCTCTAATGTGTGTGTGTGAAAAATGTTTCTGTAGCCGCGACTGTTCAAAAGATGATGGGTGTGTATAAGAATTTTACACCAGCATATATATACAGTTTATATACCATATACAGGGTGGGAAAAAAGTCCGTAGAAACTTTAAAAATGAATAAGAACTGGAAAAATAACCGAAATAAAAAACGGTTTGCATTGTTAGCATCGCTTTCACGGGAATTTTTTTGACAGGAAAAATATAACTCAAAAACAGCCGATAGGTGGCGCTGGTACGTGCGACTTCGGTGGAAATATGCAAATCAGACGGTTATAAGGACTTAAGCTCTTAATCCACAACCAGTTCACCGTTGTAAACCGTGTATGTGGACCTGCTGCACTCTGCCATTGCTGGATTTGTGACTCGCCTGCAATGTGTGGTGGTCATGTGGAAAACACATGGTGCTGTAATAAACGATTTGGACACATTCTGTTTGTTATATTTGCGTATCTTTTCTTTGAATTGTTTTCGTCGGCGCCACCTATCGGCCGTTTATCCTGTCTTAAAAGCAATTACCGTGACCTAGCGATGCTAACCCTGCAAATCGTTTTTCCATTTCGGGTATTTTTCCGGTTTTTATGGATTTTTAAAGTTTTCACGGAACTTTTTGCCCACCTCGTATAATGGGTCTTGTTATAAAAGCGCATGCCGAAAAAAGGAGAAAAAAAAATTAGGAAAAATCCCATGTAAGTTTAATAGTTTTCTGAGAAATAACATTCACAGGCATTTCTTTCCGTAAAAAAAGGGGGAAACTATTTCTAATGTTTTATTATTAATGTTGGCCACTGTTTCGAAAAATTCCGGCTCCAGTTTTAAGCGGAGAAATTGCAAAGAGAAAACACGAAAAAGATGACGAATAGCCTTAAAGATAATTTTAAAGATGTAAAACTACTTATTACTTTTTAAAATAAATTTCTATCTTTTAAACACGCACCAGCAACAATCGCAGAAGAAAATTAACACGACGCCCTTAAAGATAGTCTTTCGAACATGATGGCGTGAGGAAGTTTCGCGTGCAAAAAACGTGAAATTACATTATGTTAAGAAATTTATTGTCGTTACTTCAAACATGAAATTATTTTTTTTTTCGAGAAATCCCAAATCATAAAAAAAATAATGATTTTTCTTTTGAAGAAAAATAATTCTGTGGATGCTTTTTGAGTTCCATTCGCATCATTTTATATTTTGCAAATTACGTCTTGGTTCAGGCATCAAAATTTCACAAATGTAAAGTTTTTAAATTATCGTGATACTTTTTTTTTAATCACTCTTTGAACTCTGATACGTAATGGTTGATCAAAATTGATGGGAGGCTTTTAAGATTGGGGAATGAAATCTACAGTTTAGAGTCGATTCTGTACGGGTTTTCTTCAAACATATGCAATGTCTATAGCATCCATGTTCAGCGAAAAGACCTTCTGACATTATATTTCATATTTTCATACTTAGATATTATAAATAAGAAAAGCCAGTTTAAGCTAGGACTCCTACTGTCCCCTATCGAATAAAATTAAAATTATTTGTTGAAATTCTCAAAATAAAATTGCTTGTTTTCATGCGCAGAACAACTCAACAAACATGTGGCATGAAAAACTAGAAATTTTCATATTTTTACTATATAAATACAAATTCAGCGCCACAAGAGGCAAAATGCCCAACGTGGTAGCTGAGAAAAAGACGCCCGTATTTAACAAATCACAGACAGACAGACAGAATTTAATTTTTCTCGTCCCTGCCCAGCCCAAAGGCGCTGCCTGGCGACTTACAGACTGCTCTTGCTAGCTATGAATTGGGTTATAGACAAGTTTGTGTGTGTTTGTGTAGATGTGAAGTGCTTGTAAGTTAATAGAGAGAAAAAAAAAACATAGTCCGATAAATGCTACCATCAGAATAGTAAAATGCACAAAGAACAGCCAAACTTCATCAAAATGTTACTCTATGCAATAGAGCAGTTGATCAGTAAAATCAATAGTAGTAAAATATATATATATATATATATATATATATATACACACACACACACACGTATATCATGCGATAAATACAAGTATTATAATGGACACAAAAATGAAATTACTTATGTTCAATTCACCAAAATGCTACATAATGCACTAATGAGAAAATAATAACAAAAAGTAAATCTAACATACAAAAGTAGTAATAGAAAAACAAGTGTGTTAGAAATTATACAAATTGGTGCAGTGCAAGATCAGTCATGTACATTTAACCACAGTGTATGCAATAGAGTTAATCGATAATTTCGATAGCAAGATAAAAGTACAAAAATATTATGATAGATCGACAAAGATTATACAGCTCAGTAGTTCAGACCCTAACGCACCGACCATGGCAAGTGCAGCACGTTTTGAGGCCTGAGAAATTTTAGTCTTTGACGTGGGTTGTAATCGACCAGCTCTCTCAGATGCTCGTATTATGAGTTCCTCATCCTTTCAAAGTGATCCTCTGAGATTTGTTGGATGTTGTTGAGGATGGTTGGAATCTTCAGTTCTTTTCTAATGTCAGCCCCTCTGATGTACTTTGGGGCACGCACAAGAGTTCTCAGTATTTTATTCTGTTGACTTTGCAGACGCTTCACGTTGGTTTTTGAAACATGAACCCATACTGGGGCGGCGTAGGTCATGATAGGTCTAATGATTGATTTAAACAATATGACTTTGTTTTTAAGAGTTAGTCTTGCACTTGGAAATGTAATGCGTGACATCATCATTCCCATGGTTTGGGTAGCCTTAGTTCTTACGTGATTTATTTGAGGAACAAAGGATAATGATTGGTTTAGAATACATCCCAAATATTTCACTTCCTTCACAGGTCTTATGGCTTCTCTACCCAGGTAGATTGGTGCTCCAGTGAATTTGGTTCTTCTTGTTAGCCAGATGAACTGACACTTGGCATTATTAACCTCGACAGCATTATCCTCACACCAGTCTTCAACCTCCTCTAGAGTCTCCTGAAGATTTTCTCTGCATTTATCAGATTTTCTGTTGTTGGTGATAATAATTGCATCATCCGCAAAGAGTCCCAGTATGCCCATTTGGGGGGCAGGAAAGTCATTGATGTAGATGGAGAAGAGCTGAGGCCCAAGAACTGATCCTTGGGGAACCGAGGCTCTTATTGGACGAACAGAAGAACAAGCATTTCCATTTTTTACCAGAAAATGCCTGTCTTTAAAATAGCTGTTGAAGAACAACACGTAGTGGTCAGGAAACCCGTATTCAACAAGCTTGGCCAACAGAGTTACGTGATTCGTTTTGTCAAACGCCTTGCTAATGTCCAAGCACATTGCGCAGGTGAATTCCTTGTGGTTGAAGGCTTGTATTGCGAATTCTACGACTCGATGCAGCTGTGTGACACAGGAGTGGTTTCTTCTGAATCCATGCTGCTCAGGACGAAGAAAATTAGAAGATTCGAGATAGTTATCGAATCGTATAAGAAGAAAATGTTCAAAAGACGCCCATAGAGTTTGTTAACGAATTCTATTCGTTTTCCTGCAGTATACCGGTTTGAAACCTAACTTCACAGAAAAAAAATTTATAACAGATAGTATACCTTTTATTGTATAGGTGGCAGGAGTAGTCCTACATTTTTGTAAATGGGTATATTTTTTTGAAACTTTTGTGTAGAAAGTAAAATGCGGCATAAATAATTTTTTTAGAATTTCAGAATCAGTCCCAGAATTTTTATGTCTTTCGGAAATTTTGTATACTGTATAAAACGGCCGGTTTACATGACATAATTTTGTTCCAAATATATTTTTACGTTTTTATATGTGCAAACTCTTCTTCCATGAATGTCTATGGGCATAAGGAGAGCGTTTCGCTGTAAGGGAAGTTTTCCGTTTCACAGAACAGTCCAGTTGTGGTATACAGTATTAGAGCTCATGATCGCATCGGGTAGCTAAGTATAAGATCCCTGAAAAAAAATATGTACGTAGATCAAAATACGTTGACTACACATTTGCGCCATTGCTGTCAAAAAAAACATTTATGTGAAATTCCACGCATTTATGTAGGTGCGTATGAACACTTGTATCATCGCCGATATAAATTTATATATGCTCGCGTCGGGCATGTAGTAAAAAAAAAATGTATGCTGGGTAAAAAATTTTACATGCCCTGGCCATGTCGGGGAATATATTTGGCTTGCCCAGCAGCCTAGGAATGTATGTGTTAAGCTTATTAATATTTTTAAAACGGATAACTTTTGGTGGACAGCATTTAGCCAATGGGTCAGAGATTTGATATCAGGCCCGTCATTTGGGGAGGGGGTGTCGGGGGCTGTTTTGCACCTCCCCTCGTCTTTAAAAAATACATTGGAAAGGGTATACATATTTACAAATATGCAGTCACCCCCCCCCCCCATTCGCGGAAGCTATGTTCCGAGGGGTGACCGTGAATACGGGAAATCCGCGAATAACCGAAATCATAGTTTTTTCTTGTATATCTCGTTTATTGAACAGCATGAGAAGAGCAGGGAAACGCAGAGGTATAAGGGAATGTAAAAGAGGGTGCAGCGATTGTTGGCGATGTTTTCTGAAAAAACATTGTGATTTCTGTTTGTCGTTTCTTCTCTTGTTCATGTCATCAAATATAATGTGGAGAACGTAACATGGAGGGACCGATGTCACGAAAATAACCTATTTCTAATTTGAACTTCCAAAGCCCTTCCACTATGTTACTCTCATGGGGAACTTTTTACTTCTATTTCTTTCTCTTGATCTTCTTCATCTGGTGCCGCTTCAGTTTCAGGAGCTGTCAACCGCATTAATTCCTCCTCAGTCAATACCTCTGAATTGCTATTAATTAGCTGTTCGACTTCTAAATCCATATCATTGAACCCTTCTCCACACACCTGTTTCGCTAACGTCACAATGTCTTTTATAGTCTCTCTTCAGTTGGCTCTGTAGAAATGGTTGTGTCTTTCAGCGCAAATTGTGGCCAAAGGCTAATCCAACTGTTTCGCTCTTGGAAGCTGCCACGGCTCTAGTGATGACAGCAATGGCATTACCGAGCCATCCAAAAACGAGCCATCCTTAACATACACAACTCGAATTTTGTAGTAGATCTCTTTTAAGAACAATACTCAGCATATTGCGTCTTCTCAACTAAGGCAGCGAAGGTCCAGAAATGTTCCGAAGAATTTCCATGTTGAAACCTCCTAGAGTACAGACTTCTTGGGGCAACGCATCCCATTCCCCCCCCCCCCCTCTATCTTAGCGCCATCTCTACCCAAAAAGTCAAAGTATTCCCTCATCGTCAGAGAAACATTCTGACCGGATTAGACAGTTTTTAGTCCCAACAAACCTCATAATATCACTATATTATGTGAAAGTTTCCGTGTCCGGAAAATTCACCGACCAACAATTCACCGCTAGGGAAATTCCCCGACTAAGCAGTTCACTCACAACAGTTCGATGCGAGTCAGTTAGCGAGGAAGTGAGCGATTGAGTTGGATGCAAACATGCTCTCAAAAGTTTGTGACAAATTCGACTACCGCATAGACATATGCCGTGCATCCCAAGATGGACATATTGAGCACCTTCAAATTTGGTTTGTGAAAAAACTTTATGATTAGCCATGTAATATAAAATTAATCTTAAGTGTCTATGTTCAATATTTTTCCTGATATACGCATTTGAAATCAGGCGATTCTTTTTAGAACACCCTGTAAATAAAAAGAAAAATTTTACAGCGTCAAAACGTCACGTAAAAATAAGACAAAACAGAAAAACAGTTTCGTAGCTTTTTAGTGCTCTCATAAGCTGAATCTTTTAAGAGATTTAACATTTCGTAAGTGCAATATGTTTGTAAAGAACACTTTTGACATTTGTTAATATTAAAAAAAAAAATTTCCGGTTGAGATGGGAGTTAAGGAAAAAAAAAAAGGAATCATAAATCATGTGGCCAAAAACAAAATGTTTTTCTCTAAATTTTCTCGAAAAACTTTTCTGCTGAAATAAATCAAGAAAAATAAATTATACTCTAGAGATTAAATTAATAACAACGAAGAAAAATCTGAAACTTGCGTCAAGAACCAGCTACCGGACCGACAATTATTTTCAAAAAAATCTAGAAAGACGTCGTGCTCATTATGTAAAAGGGGTGCAAGAAAATAAAATGTTTTAGTTCTTGAATAATGACTTTTCTAAGGTCAACTAAAGATCAAGGATCACTTTCCAGAACAATCTTGAGCATATTTCATGAAATTAATGATTTGATTATCTTCTCAAAGAGGCTCGCGAAAATCCCGAAATCTTGTCAAGAATCTCGGTTGAAACCGTCTGGTATAAATTCTTATTGGGCGACGCATCAGTTTTTCCTCTCGATCTTAGCGCCATCTCTATCAAGCAATTTAAAAGCTTTTCCTTATTGTCGGGAAAACATTCTGACCGGATTAAACAGTTTTTGATCTCACTGAGTCTCATAACATCAGTTCTTTAAGTGGATGTCTCGTGAAGCTGGCCAACGCACTCGTTTACACAGACCCTGTCAGAAACCAGTAAGAAAATTGGGCTCCGCGGTAAATAGAAATAAAAATTTGACAGCGTCAAAACGTCAAAAAAAAAAAGTTTTATAGCTTTTAGTCCTCTCATAAACTAAAACTTTTAGAAGATTTAACATTTAGTAAGTGCTGAAAAAAAATTACTAGAGAGAGTTAACAGTTTTTAAAAAGCTTCTAAAACTTTTTCCGGTTGAGACGGAATTAAGAAAAGAAAATGAGTCATAAATCATGTCGGCTAACAAGAAAAACAAAAAAACTTTCTCTAGATTTTTGCGTTTTCTCGGAAAACTTTTCTGGTGAAATAAATCAAGAAAAATGAAACTAGACTCTCCAGGGATTAAATTAATAATATAAAAAAGAAATGAACTAAAATCTAAAACTAACCGTTAAGAATCAACTATGGGACATACAATTATTTTTCAAAAAAAAAAAAATTCTAGAAAGACTTCGTGTCCATTACGTGAGGGGGTGCAAGAAAATAAAATCCTTTAGTTCTTGAATAATGGCTTTTCTAAGATCAACTTAAGGTTGAATTTTTCCTTGACAGATCTCTCAACCCAGCTTTGTATTTTGTATTTTTTTTATTTTTTTGCTTCTATCCTATGTATAAGCTAGGCTAATGTATCGCGTAAAGAGACTAAACAAGAACTTCGCATTTACCAAATTACATTTCCATGGAGAGAAAGAGAGCGAGAGAGAACTTGGCTTTTACTTGTTTTTGGTATAGATGCGTTTTTTTTTTCTGCCTGTGGTTGAGAGCTGAGCTCGTGCTTAAAGAGCTGAACCTGAGGGAGACCCTGTTTTTCTGTATTTATTTATTTGCGTTTTTTTTTTCTGTTCTTTTCTACGGCTTTTGTCAGCGAGAGAAGAAAGGAGAATAAATTTCTGCTCTTTATTCTTCATTCGTTTTTTGTGTTTCTGTGGAAGGGTTTCACAAAAAAAAAAGAGACTAAAGTCTACTTCTACTCAATGCAATGAATAAAATGCGGTGACATATCGAATTTCCCAGGCGTCTATCTGTACCGAGAGCGAAATAAAAGTATTGGAATTCATTAGCAGAGGGGGTACGAAAATTCGATGTTGTTTTGTTTTTTTATCCCCGATGATTCTCATCTTTTGTTGATAGCATTGTTTCCTTCTATTTTCTGTTTGTTTATTTTTAACGTGAGGTTCGTGAAATCGATCATATTAATGATATTCGTTGGAATTGATCATTTCGAAAATAGTCTGTGTATGCGCATGTTTTTGAAATGTTTGCGTGATTTAGTATACGGACATGTACCGTTTTCTGAATGAGCATATTCACTCAAAATTGCAGAGTTAGAATAAAAATAATAATTTATAAGTCAAGAAGGATAGTTGCGATTTACGATGACATTTTCAGTCTTGGTCGGTGGCATCCAGGTGATCGATGAAGCGCGCGAAAATGTCCATTGCTTCTGCCTGATTTCGTACTCGTGATCTATTTCCGTCCCTTCTAAGGGAGAGAGAGAGTGAATTATGGTGATTTTTCATTTTGAATACAATATACGCCACAGTTGCATTTGGGTTCTCTACTGATGATGGGCATTGACGTTGCTTATGACTGAAAAAATTTTGAGGGTATTTGTGCAAGAGTGTTGTGTTTAATTCCTTTGATATTACGAGTCCACCCTCAGGAAAATTATACTGGCAGTTGCGACAGCAGTAATACCCCGAAGTTACGTGATAGTTACGATGATAACCGCATAAGTCGATGTATGATTTTGCATAAAATTTCATATAGATATTGTTCTATTTGAACTAAAAATCTAGGAAGAACACGCCTTTTTTCTTCCTACCATGCGTGTACCTCTATGGTTATTTCCTTTATGACTTCATAAAATTTAACTTGCTTTGTGATTGCAATCACGACTGCACCCGTTATATCTGGATAAAAAAAATTCTGGATTTCTCCTAAAATAAGTGCATTACATTTGAATTCAGCTCATTGGACGCGAGACATTTGGACTCGTGCTATTTTGACACCGTGGTTTCAACGCGAGAAACGTGTTTTCCAATGCGTTTCTAAATGCAGAATTGCATGAATTCCATTTAGTAAAAAATTTAAAGCAGCGTGTCACTTCTGAATATCTTACTCATCGACACAGCACTGATTCGGACGTTGCTATACAGGCTGTATAATTCTTGGTTTGGCTTCTTTACCCATGGTCAATATCGAGGATGCAATCGACGTTTCACGAAAGGTGGATGAAGATGACAATGTGCCAGCTATTCACAAATGTTTTATACCATATAAAATGTCTTCGAAGACAATGAAATCGGAAGGTTGTCCAAAAAAACCGCGACAGTCGGCCACTGTTTGAGCCATCAATTTCGACCTGTTATACGCGCAATGTACATGATGAAGCCCACACAAATAATTATACAGAGGAATTGTAATGATCCTGCCAGTTGTCCGGCGTCTAAACGGCACGACTTCAAGTGCCACGCGTCAAAATTGCTGCCGATGAGCTACGTCCAAACGTCCTTCTCCACCCTAAAATATGTAGGCTATATATATGCGATTTCATGTTAAAACGCTGTGAATCATAACACTTTAATCCATCGAAAGAAATTAGCTACTCGTATTTGGAGGCAAGAAAACAACTTCGATCCCTTGGCTGAAAAAAACTGAGAGTTTCAAACCAGGTGCGTTGCCATAAAAAAACATCACATTAAACGAATTTTGTATAAGACTGTTAGTAACGTTGGTCTTGAGGTATGAAATTATGTCTTCAAAAAATGAGGATAATGTGCAAGTCTTGGGTTTTCATTTCTACATTACAGCAAGTTTCCCTTTATGTACAGTGCCCTCTAAAAAAACAGCGTTTTCATTAAATATAGGCTGACCATATTTCTTGGACAGACAAAAAATCCCAAATACGGTAAAACACAGGAGATTGAGAAAATTACTACAGAAAATGATGTCAAATACAAGCGAACGTCCAATTATCGCTAAAATCACTGAAAACGAAGAACTACAGAGAAATTGCAGTGGACTGGAATGAATTCTCCAAAATGAAATGTTCAACATGACAATTATGAGGGATGAATATTTTCTTTTTGTTGTCAGAATTATCATATGATTTATAAGCTGGGTAAAATAAATTTTTACCCATGATTTCGGTGAAAATTCGAAAGAACTTCGTTGAAAATACGAAAAAAAGCATAAAAAACGGGGTCTTTCTTCCAAAAAAATCAGGTTGGCTGAAATTACGTGAAAATATAGGAATGTTACGGAAAATACGGATCACATGTTCGCTTATAAGCTATTGGCAAGAAATTTGGATGATCTCTATTTGGCAAATGGGCGATAAATATGGTAACCTCGTCCTAACCTAACCGCACGTTAGAAAAAAGAAACGAAGGAGAAGGAAAAAACAAACGAAAAGAAAACAGCATAATAGATAAGTAGATATGAGAGTAGGTTCAAAGAAGATTTATCTTTTCACCCTGACCATACTTGTTCTCTTTCGCTCTTATATACATATATAGTATAAGGATACATACACATCACATATGAAAAAAAATCACTAATAGGACTATAGAAATGAACGGAGGTAAAGTGAACAACTTTGTTTAACAGTGTACAACAAAGCTCCGCGATGATGAGGAGAGAGGAAAGATAACAGAGAGAACTTGTTTGAATTTATTCCACTGGCGTTTGGACGCAATCCCACGTCCTCGATCGTTAAGTGATTAAAGACAAAGATCAAGATTATAAAAATGGAAAAACACCGAAAGCTTCATGGTAACTAGCCGTCACAGACGTCATTTCATTTCTTCACCAAAAGAACGAGCCGTAAACGATAAAATTAACGTCAGTGATTGTTCATGATCTAAAGCGTAGACACACATTTCACTTTCATATTCACATATTACTTATCACTGCGTTTTTAATGTTTAAAAATATATAATTTTCAAATCAGAAGATTTTTACTGAATCACCCAGTGTAAGTATAAACATGATATATTGATTATTGTACATGTTGAACTAGATAAAATTACATTATATGATACGTGTATTGTATAAGTAGCGGCTCAGCTGAGTTGAGACATTCTTTAGTTTGATACATTTTTACTTTACGTTGTTAAAAGAAAAAAAATATCATTTTTACGTTTTCAATTATGAGAATCTCTTGTTACCCCCAATAGTTCATTAAAGCGATCTTCTCAGGAGATCACGATCCACACTTCGGGAACCACTGAAATAGAAAAAAATTCCACTAGTTTATCACTTAATATAATCTCTACTATCTCAGCAATTATCCTGTGATTACCCTTGAATTTCGGAAATGTCCATTTTTCACAGAAAATCGCGAAATTCGGGGTAACATAAGTCCAGTTCAAGATTCATCGGAAAACTGGTTATTTGTGGAAATGAAGATTACAAGGAAGAAAATTCATCACGGCCCCCACGGGGACTCTCGCTTGCCGGACGAGTGCTCTGCCATCTTAGCTATGGAAGCAGATAGAATATTTCAACTTTGGAGCGTATATAAGTCAAGTTATTTCTGTACAACAATTTCACCGTTGACGAACTACAAATCCGTTATACTCCACTTATAGTAGTGGGCTTGATTTATCCTTTGTCTCCATCAGCTAGCTCTCCATAAGTCTTGCGTGTCTACGGACAATGCAAACATATCAATTCATGCTACGAAACTCTTCAATTTTTTTTAGCCTGCAGTAGTAAATGCCTCGTGGCATCGAAGCCGATCGTAAGCTACTTTGAGGACGCCCTGGATTGCTGTTACACTCTCCTCTCGGTTGGGAAACAAAAGCCTACAACTATGATACTTACGCAATTTTCTTGGCCTTATACAGAGATGTGCTTAAGTTTTTAAACACGTGATTTTGGAGGATTGCTAACACTCATGCGATTCCGACGGTAATGATTAAAAAAATGAAAAATGAGTGTTAGCAAGCCTCCAAAATCACGGGGATTTAAAAACATACCACGCTGCATAAGGCCAAGAAACTGTGCTGTGTGAGCATTTGGCAAGAATATTCTGAAAACTTTTACTTTATTGTGAAAGAATAATTATATATATAGTCAAGCCTTACTTATATCGATAGAGAGAAAGCGAAGGAAGAAATATCAACGGTACAGCACATAATATTCAAGAAAACGATGTATTCGATTATGTGGGGAAACGCAAATCAAATTCAACCGCTGTTTAACACCGTCAGTATAGTTTAAAAATTTAAAACTGATGATGGATCAATGGTGATATATATTTATAATACCGCTGGAATAAACCAACTACCAAAATGCAATTAATATGATAAAAAGTATATTGAATTACTCAACGATAAGAATAAATGCGATTTTGAATTTTCGTTGAGGAAGTTAGCGTCCTCTATGGGCACAACAGCGAACCCAACCTGAAGAAGAAAATGTACGTACTGAAGACAATTTAAATACTCTTTGGGACCAGCACTCACTCTCAAGTCCGAGTATTATCCGAATCTTAGCACATTTGCTATGTTACATAATTTATTGAAAATTGTGAAAATTAGGGCTATCTGTGATGCACATGATGTCCACATAACATAGTTTTTGAAGGAATCGCCGTATCACTTGCACAGCTCCTCAATGTTGCGGACTGTTTACAGGATTTATAGTTTTGTTGGTTAAACCAAGGTCTCTGACTCAACCTTGGGCATTCCATTTAAGACGGCCACGAGAGAAAGATCAAGTGAAATGTGAGCCATGGCAGGTCATTAATTGAGGTCATTGAGAGATAAAACAAAAAGGAAGAAATACAGGTGTGTGTGGGAAAATGAAGAGTTTCGATGAAATATGACAGAAAAAAGTGTGACTGCTTTTTAGAATCCAACAGAACAGCCCGTAGAGAACTTCAAAAGGGAGCTTGATAATTGCCGGTTCTTCCCGAACCCCTGTAGGAGATAATGTTTGAGGGTTCGAGTATCTACTATATTCTTAAAATTTTGTACTATATATTATAGTACTATATTTTGTTATATTTACTCGAAAACCGATTCAAGTAGAAATGGTTCCTAGGTTTTTGTAGGTTGGGCGGCAATGGTGTCACGACAGGGTACAAGAAAGTATAAGGTTGACATGGACGTAAAAAGGTCCAGAAACACGGGAAACTGACACTAGCATTAACATAGGTGCATCTTTTTCTCGATGATATTTGTTATATTACTCCTATAAATTCTGGCTATTCACACTCAGTCCTTATAAACCTTTCCCAAAACTGTCGTTTCAAGCGCAAATCGGTATCTATGCTTTTGTAGGCCCAAATTCAGGCGATTCATGCAAGAATTGCGGATGTTGAGTGTGCGCATTTACTATCATGGACATTATACCCGTCCGGTAACAATCAGTGTTGTTTTAACAGACTTCCAGTCATTGTCTTCATTATATCATTCGGGGAAAGAGAGCGACATCTAATTCCACTGCAAGGGTATAAAAGCAAAGCTATTTGGTTTTACTCGCTGGAATAGCAGCGCTTATGCACAAAACATGTGCAAATATTTCCTCCTTTGTGACAAAATTAGGAGGTCGTATTAATTCCGTCTTTCCGCGATCTCATTTAGCCTGAAGTTTTAATGGCGGCGGGAAGCATTACTCAGTCACGGAGGATTTAATGCATACGAGTATATTAATATACTACGAGGTACGTTTTGCTTTCTTGTGCGTTAATGCATACGTTAACGTGCTATCATACTATTATTTAAAAGTGTTTGGTTTTGATACACTTTTTTAACATGACGAAGAAGTTCAAAAACTAAGCTCTAGTTTAGTTAGTTATTAGTCTTATCATCATTGTAATGATAAGAGCTAGTTCAAAAACTAGTTCTTATCATTACAATGATGGATATTTTAAATCTGATACACTATTTCGATGGCTATGCTATGCTATGGCAACATAATATCTTTTGTATGTTAATGATGCTTATTTTTATTTTTGCAATTTTCAACCAGTAGAAAAAAATGCATTATAAAATAGCATGGCATCGATGTAATTGAATAGAAATCGATTGAAAACATTGTTTAGTCCATCGAACGAGGCAAAATATTCAAAATGCATTCATAAATACTTGATTTATGATAAAATTATTATTTTCTAAAAATTTCTCGAATTTTGTATTTAAATTTTAAACAAGATTGAGTCAATTAATTTTTTTTTCTCATTTGCTTCATTTGATCAGCAGAAAGTTCCTCATATGTTTGAATCAGCTTTTATTCCATTACATTGATGCCTTGCTATTTTCATCATTCTCTCAAGGTGTTAACAATACATTGTTTTTTTTTGAAATTTTGCAATTTTAAGTTTAAGAATTTAAAAAAAAATTGAAATACGTTAACAATTATGTGTTAGCATGGTATCTTCAATACAAGTCCAACATAAGTCGATGTTTAAATGATATTTTTGCTAGAGCATAAGTGTCTTTGAGGCATTTTGGTCATGTTTAAAGGTGTGAGATCCCTTATTGTACGTATAAGCAAACTTCCACGGCTAAAGGCCCGTTTTCACGCGTCAAGTAATTTAGTAGTTAAGTCGTCAAGTACTGTTTAGATTTATGTAGACGTTAACGGCCGTTTACTTGTCGTTTAGTTGTTAAGTTAAGCTCAGTTTAGTTTGTAGCTTGTTAGTTTGTCTATTTTAGCTCGTTTAGTTGTTAAATTGCCAAGATTAAAAAACAACGTATAGAGAATCCGGTTTATTTTTTCGGTGGGCCCCATAGACTTAAGATATAAATAGACCGCGCACGCTATTCATAAAACTTGTCGAACTTGAAGAAAAGATGAGCAGTATTGTCGGGGAAAGAACAGGTTCTGCGCTATTACATTTGGCGCGTTTTCGCAGAAGCTAGGATGTTGCTGTAACGAAATTTGACTCAATTCGATCAAGTTGATGAAAACTTTCCTTCATTTTTTCAATGAATTTCACTCATTTTTATGTGAAATATTTAGGGAGTATCAGATTTGAAAAAATAAATTCTATAAAATAAACAAATATTGGAAAACGGAATTTTTTTATTTTCCATTAAGGGATAATTCTTAATAATTTCTTAACACATGGGTTTTTAAATTTTAATTGAATATATAATATTTGAAGGAAGTGAATATAAACAGTCTAAATTTCATGAAATAAATTTTTTTGGCACAGTTTTTAATAGCTTTCTAAATATCTATACACACACAGGAAACAAAATATTGTATACAACAAATATATAATGTTTATGTTACTGTAAATTTGATAAATCCGTAGTGCGCGTTATCTTCAGAAATTATGCATAATAGTTGGTAAATATATGCATAATTACCAATATTTTTAGTAAGTTTGATGAATTTCGTAGCATTTATCACTTTTTACGAATGAATCGAATAATTCTCAAAATGAAGTTAGTAAGTTTGATGAATATGGAAAAAATCCATGCTGAAATATCACTTTATTTCAACAACTCCGTTCTGCCCGTATGAGATGCGTGCACTACACATATTTCGCCATAAAAATTAAATTAATAATAAATGCGAAGATAGAGAGAGATTTTTTTTCATCGGCTTAGTTCATGTTGGCTTTTGCCGTATTTATCAGCATATGCAAACATAACCGTTACGAAGAGGGGTAAAAATACTATTATTTTTAGAGGTTGTTATGCATTTTTATGCAAAACTGCAATTGTCTAGAGGGGGGGGGGGAAGTTTTCCTCACATTCTATTTAAATAGAATATTTTTCATAAATTTATCCTTCTGAAAAGCATATTTTCTTCCAAGTTGAGCAAAACTCGAATGAACTCACCAGCTCGCCAAATCTCGCCAAATCTTGCGGAGACGTATATTTCAGTTAAAACTTCATAAAACTCACAATTTCAATCATTTATTGCCAAAAATTCTATTAAAACATTTAATAATGATTCATGACATTTGAATTTTACCAAAACTTGGAACTTTAATTGAATTAAATCCAAAATGGAGTCGTTAAAAACTGAGATTACGTCAGAAATCCATTGCATCGTCAATTTAATATTCCAATTTTTAATTTATAAGAAGGGAAATAAGCAAAAAAGTATTCCTTTGTGAAAGGATAATGTTCCTCCTTTCCTAAACCGTTCCGAACATCCGAAAGCTGCACACGTGGTGACCATTCTAATGAAAAATAAGACAGCACTTGGAGATCGTCATACGAACAGCCATAAGGAAAGCATTGCCAGCGAGATTCCCTGACCAGCCTTTCGACTGGAGTCACGTGACTCCGGATCTTTGCTTCACATTGTAACCCCTCGCGCGCACTCTATAGTATTATTACTCTGTGGTGGGCCCTATGCGCATTCGCCAGTGGATATGGTCTCGTAATATATAATGAACATTCAGTATTTGATTAATTTGGAGCAGTTATTCGTAGTTCACGATTTATCAACTTAGCAACTAAATCACTTGACGTGTGTAAACGGGACTTAACGTAGGGACAATAAGTATGGATAATTAGTAGAAACGTGTTTTTTGATGATTCCTTTTCTCATTTGAATTTTAATTAAAATCAAAAAAACAATATGTACACAAAAAAGTAGACAAAGAATGAACTAAAAATGTTTGTTACCAAAGAAAAAATATTTTCTTTTTGAGATATGATCTATGTATAACATTTGAGCACGCATTAGGTAGGCTAGTGATTTACGATGAAATGGAGCACTATTCCTTATGGCAATACCTTAAACTTCTGGGAAAGTGTAAACCACATCGGAAATTTAATGAAGCCCGCTGGCTAACAATTACACACATGTTATCAAAGAGCTCGGAAACACCTTTAGGAGACTGCTTGAACTAAACTGATGGGGAAAGTTAGGTCCCGAGAATTGAAATACTGAGAAACCGAACCGATCATTTGTCTGAATAGCTTTCCATTACTGCCCTCACAGAATCTATCGATAATCGTTAGAAGTTCTCAGAGGAATGTTTATGTTTACGAGGTGTATGTATGGTCAAGTGGTGGTAGTAGTAGCACTCAGCACCTGCTCCCAAATCAATGCGTTTCATTCTATTTCTGAAGCAGACTTCCAGCAGTCCTGACTTGACTAAAAATACACACAAAAAAAGCAGTCAGAGAATGAATAAAAAATATCCATTAAGTGTAGAGACAAAGATGGCCTATCCGCTTGTGTTAATACAAGATATGATCAACAAGACCAATCAGTATATATGCTACTGCCAAAGCCCGAAGTGCGGCCGATTCATGACGGGGCCGGCCACTTCGTGAATTGGCCAAGAATTTTGGCCGAAGTCCAAATTGCAGAAATGATTCGGACTTTGGCCGGCCATTTTGCGAAGTGGCCGGAGATCCCTGGCCAAAGCTCGATGCGCCGATCTAAGACGGCCCGGTAGGAGCTAGATTCATTTTTTTAATCACCAATTTAATTTTTTTAATTCATTTTATGTAATATATGTCTATATATGGAGGGTTGAGCAAGTCCAGATTTGTTTGATGTGAAAATAACCAAGAATTTTGATACTTACTTAGAAATGAAGTGGTGCATGTTGAAACGGATGAAATAGCCTACAAATGGCAACAATATAATTTTCCTGACTTGATAATTGCTACTAAATTCTTTGTCTAGAAAAAAATT
The DNA here is from genome assembly GCF_987345545.1 of Pholcus phalangioides. Lineage (NCBI taxonomy): Eukaryota > Metazoa > Arthropoda > Arachnida > Araneae > Pholcidae > Pholcus > Pholcus phalangioides. The sequence goes on from NW_028301628.1 coordinate 27,409,652, forward strand.
CCAATGTGGCCGACACCACTTCATTTCTCAACTCCCCATATATACCAGCTCTATTGGATTAGCTCCGTGTAGTGAGAGAGACCTAGAAGTGAAATTTGAGAGGAAAAAAGTATAAAAAATAATTATATAAATATATTTTTTCCCGCCAAATTTTTAAGGAAAAAAAAGGATTGCCGCATAGTGTGAATAGGGTTTGCTGGCTTGCCATAACTAATATTGGCATAATTGTCACGAAAAAATACGCCAAACTTGACGATGATCCCGAATCATGTCTTTTGTTATCGGACTTTGGCCAGGGACCAACGGCAATCTGGCCGTGTCGATATTTAGCGAAATCGACCAGTTCGTGAATTGGTCGGCCCCGTCGTGAATTGGCCAATTTCGGGCTTTGGCACTAACATATATATATATACGCTCCAAGGAAGAAATTTCTCAGTGTTTCTATCGCATAGTGGCTGCACACTCGTGTAGACTGCGAGAGGACTGTCTCGCGTCTCCTAGGAGCCAAATGTGAATTTTACTTTCCGAAGACCATAATCTCTAAATAACAACCAGTTTACCTGCATATGTTGTAAAAACATTAGGCTGAATTCCAGGCTACGCCCTTCCAAAAGCGTCATTGAGAGTATCAAAAAATTGAAATGACTCCGGTTTCGTAAAATAGAATTTTTTCCAGTAGTTTTCAATCTTTTATTTCACTTCATGCGCAACCCAAAAATTGCCATATTATGTATGGACTTGTGATAGTAATTTGGAAAAAAATGAAATGCACACAAATACAGTGAAATTCCTCTTTTTTGGATACTGACGGCATCAAAAAATTGCCCGTAAAAGAGGGGAGTGACTGTACCTGAGGAGGTTTCCGTTGGAACTGCGTAATACGGTCTGTACAATAACTGGAATAGTTCGTTATCTTAAAATAATAGAAATTCTGGCAATATAAGATGCGTTTGAGGTCATGAAAGTACATAATTATTGCAATGATGCGCAATTAACGTTGTACAAAGGAAATATTATCCAAAGAAGTTTAATACTAACAAATTCCCTAAAATGCATTTTAAGCTGCGGGACTAAATCCAGTGCCCTTCCGCCATTGTGTTTACACAAAAATGCATTCAATCCGTCCAGTAGTTTAAAAACCGAATAGTTTTTGACACTGCTCTTGACTTTTCTTGCTCCTCACACTGTATTTCTTCGATGTGGCCATCTTCTTCAGATGACTCTGGAATTGTTAATTTCCTACCGATGTCGGGTATTTCGGTGGTAGGATCTTCTATTCCACACATTATTATTATATATATAGGAACATAATATTCCAACCGTCATAAACTACCGCATTTGATGACATAAGTTTTTTTTTTCCTCTCAGTGATAAAGAGCGACGATTACTAGAGCTGCCCATATTAACACTAGAAGGGCCGGATTATACGTTATACCTAAAAGGGCCTATGACAGTCATTTTGTGACTGCTGCTTCTTTTTAGTACAATATATTTAACAACACTAAATTTTTACAGTAAAAAACAACAACATTATCCCACATGGTTAACATGTTAATTTTGAAGAAATTTGCGTTTAAGCATACAGGGTGTCCATAAAATTACTTTTTAACTATAAATATGAAAAAAAATATTGGAGGGCAACTGTGGATAAGATTTACCATAAAAAAAGATAAATATTGCATTTACATCACGTAGTATATTACTCCATTTTGATGATGTACACATTTTTATATATACATCACGGGCTTTTTTATTCACTTTATATAGTTGTTCGTGTACGCTATGGATAACATATATTCTTATGCCACTGTAAATTTGCACTATCGAGGAAAAACTAGGGCACTATTAAAATTTCATACTAAACATTTACTTATGAAAAATGTAAAATTTAAAAAAAAATACATCTTTATCTTCGTCACTATTATCTGATTCAAATCAGTCACTTCCAGAATCACTACTTTCTCTTTCAAGTAAATGAAGCAGAAAATCATGGTTTCCGCTGTCAGAGTTTACGATCGCAAGTCTCCTCAGCCTCAGATTTATTGTCCGAAATATTCAGCGCAGATAAAAATGGACTATTTCTTTCTAATGCATTCTTCTTCTAAGAGTCATTTGTACACACTGTGAATGAACCTCTGTTTCCTGGGAAGCTTTCAAAGCAGATCGTGGAATGAAGATTTATGAAATGCCAAACCAAAACAAAAACTGAGATTGCCAGGTGAACGATCAAAAGAAGAAAAAAAAGTTGCATCAACTTTGATAGCAGAGACCTAGTAACATGATGAAACGAATAGCATTATTTTTTCCCTTATTGGTATGTTACTCGAAAATACATGTCATGTGCTGTGTGTGTCATCAGGGAATGATAGGGAATAAACCTGAAACCAAAAGTATACATCAACGCCCACCAAAGGAGAAAACATAAACAATTTATACGTAGAGCAGTAAAAATGACTGCTCTTGGCGGTTCTCTGTATAAACGTCGATATCTCCCGAACAAAACCTTCAATTTCTTCAAGTTTTTGTGTACAGAGATAAGTACAGAAATAATAAAGTCATTCGTCATGACCAAAATGGAGCTTGTACGCCAAATAATGCTGAGATTATAGCTTCTTGAAAATAAAAAACCGTCAAAATGACTGCTCCGGCCGTTCTAGTGTTAAACAGCGTGGGAATATGAAGAAAATATACGATCATAAACGTTAATGACTTTAGATCTTGATCTTAATTATTTTTGTCGCACCACAGCCATTTTCTGCCCACGAGGGCTAATTAGACCGGGACCTACAATTTATTACCGTTTCCGAGCTTCCGAACGGCACAGCCTTTTTATTATACTCACCTTGAGATTGGTGGGTGGGACTCGCTCAATGTGGGACTCCCTGCGGTAGCAATCGTTTTGCTGTGGTCATGCCGCGATACCTGTTGTACCCCGGTGTCAGGAAAGTTTCTGACAAAAACGAACCAGGTACTGAACTCGCGACACCCCTAAACATCCATGGGTACTTTAGGCGAGTATTTTGATGTAAGTTTTAGATCCTAAACTTACATCAGAGTTGCCAAACATGAACAAACTTCAAGCCAAAATTTCATTCAAAAATAATCATAAAGTGGATCAAATACTGGAATTTGTGCTACCATCCGGTAGGCATAATTTGAACCAAAATTGCACCTATTGATGTCCGTATAAGGATTTTAGTTCAATGCAAGGAATGATGAAAATTATATCTTTGACGGTATCTGAGGTGACCGTTAAACAGGGGTTCCAAATGCATTATTTGAACAGGCTTTTCGCTGGGAACTTTGTTCTTGACCGTGGTGAAACAGGGAGTGACCGCATCTGAGGAGTGACCGTTAATAGCGCTTCTACTGTGTACACCCAGATGGGTTGTTTCTATGGCATGTCATAAATCAAGTATGTTTTTATAAATGCATTTGCAATGCATTACAGCAGTAATAACAATGTTTTTCTCGGAGTTCCAGTCGATTTCTCACCCGTTTCTTCCTTTATTTCTTTGCAGCAGTAAAACAAACTTTGGTGAAGAAGAAGAATAATAATTTCAAAATTTGTGATCGTCCCCGTCCCATATCTTGATCCAACAGTCATTACCAAAAGGAAAAAGAAGAAAACAAAACACAAGAAGAAGAAGAAGAAGCTTCCGCCGGGCTGAAAAAAAAAGAAAATTACGCACTCAACAGAAATATCTTAAGAAAATTTCTCAGAGCTTTGCCTTCAAAAAACAAACATGGCGGCATTCGTTGCGAAGCAGATGGTAGGAAGCAAATTAAATGCTGTCAAAGGTGAGTCATTCGTCCCTCATCAAAAACTTATTGATGTGTGATTGTTCTCGCATTATATTTAAATTGTCTATTATTATTACGAGTATATTTTGTGTGCTGTTTGTAACAGAAAAAGTCGCTCTTCATAGATTCTTTTATACTATAATGAAAGTACACAGTAGGGCATCGATTATCCGAAACAATTAGGGACTGAGGGGTGTTCGGATAATTGATTATCCAGATAACCGGTCATTCTCGGAAAAATATTATACAAGTATCATAGGAGCAATATGAAACAAAGAAACATGATATTAAACACAAAACTGTGTATATTTAGTATCACACATCTTACAAATAACACAGAGAACTGACTAGCCTAGTCTGAGAAGTTCAAAATGACCATTAAAGTAGGCCTTCAGTTTAGGAAAAGATGTCCACAAAATTTTCTTTTGCTTTAGAGCCGAGACTCGTTTTTTTGCCGCTAAATCTTACAAACGTTTTAACGACAGCAATTTGACAGCATCACATTGTTCTTGTGTGTGTCTTGTTCTAACCACTTCATATAGCCATTTCATGAGACAAGGCAGTGAATAGCTTCCTCACTGGATGATCCTTTTTCAACACAGTCACCGTCGCTAGACCCTTTGGCGCACAAATTTGAATTTACCGACTGGAACGCTTTCGATTAACCGATGTTTCGTTTGATTGGTATTCGGACGATCGATGCTCTACTGCAGCGGCTCTCAACCTTTTTTTGACTCGTGGAGCCCTTTCTGGTACATAATTTCTATGACGGAGCCCCGTAGGAATATTTTGTATGTATTCCACAAAGTTACTGATTTATTTTTAGTATTTAAAAATATTTATAATTATTTTTTTCAAATTTACCTTTTTTTTATTCTCCTCGAGTGGCCGCGGAGCCCTTAGAGAGTGCACACGGAGCCCCAAGGGCTACGCGGAGCATCTGTTGAGAACCGCTGCTCTACTGTAATGGCAACTCTCCATAGATTGCGAGCCAAATGTGGCTGGCAATTTTGGCTGAGTAAATTTACACATCACATTTGAAGGCATATTGATTAAATGCTATCCAAATACGGAAGCTCTCTATCTCAAGAAACACGCAATTGAATCTTATATATACCTTATTCCCCCGCATTAGTAACCATGTTGGGAAACAGCGGTGGGGACCAGCATGCCGGGAAATTCGAGTGTGAGATTCCGGAAAATTCTTGGAATATCTGAACTCAAAGAAACTTGAATTGTCTGATTCTCTGCATTTTAGAATCATTAGTGTTTCACGAACTACGTTCAGATATCTGGAGCTTGGGTTTGCTTTTGCTACCATAATCTTGGTTCAATGCAAATTTTGGATGCTAATGCTGTTCGTTTACGTAGATTAGATGAGGTAAATGAAAAGAAAAACAAATAATATACTGCTATACATAAAGTATTTTTGTATTATTTGATCATGTGTTGAAGATTTGAATAGGCCGAGAAAAAAATTAAAATTGTACTCAAAAACGCATGACATGGTATTATAATAACAAAAGCGATAGCAATATTTCTGCAATCTGAACATAAGGATATTTTTCACTCCTCATCAATATTTTTTCAACTATAGTCGATTATAGAATAGAAGAATCTCTACTGTGGTGTCGTTTGGCTCCGGAATGTCCTGACTGCTCATTTCTGTATCCCTATATCAAGGCTTCCAGTATAGTTTCTCGCGGAACTCTTCATAGTTATAAGGCTTTTGTTCCGGGGAACCCTTGATAATCATTAGGCTGTTCTGCAGAGCTCAAACAATTTTTTTTTAAAAAAATTGCTACTGCTGCCCCAATAACATCATAGCCCCAGGGCAAAATAAGAGAGAGCCTAGACAGCACTTCACATATTTACTGCCATGAATAATTGTTCCAGATCTTATCGCGGAAGCTCCTATTCAACGTAGGTCCCTGCATCGCCCCTTCGATAGGAGTGGGTCTGGCAGGGCTCCTGCCCGGGGGGGGGGGGTCCAAGATAATTCTCATAAGATGTGTTTTATACTATTTTTGTTTTCCCCACTACAAAGTCATATTGGAAAAGGGCGCGAAGATTCTGACCCGTGATTTCACCAAAGGTCTCAGCCTACAGGCCCTACTGCGGAATGTGGGGTCATGGTTCTCCGTGCCTTGCTCGGTTGAACTCATCGATGGGACTCACGAGGTTGGAGCCCTGTCTGCCTATTGGGAGGCATATTCACGAATCGAGACTTGCGATTATTACCTCACCAGCAGAAAAGCACCCGCACAAGAACTCTGACGTATGGCTTTAACTGAAATAGTCATGATGCTAATCATTAAATCATAAGGTGTTCATCTGAATTGTCGGTGAATATCTCCTGAGTATGAAATCAAGCATCTATCCTCAATGCTTTAAGTGAGCACTATGACCCCCTACAAGGGTAGCAGGGCTCTAGTATGGGGCCTGGAACAAATCTCATTGTTTTTGTTTACACTATAAATTTACTATAGAGGAGGCCCTACCAAAGATCTGCCTTGGGGAGGGGAGCTAGCTCCACGATGGAGGGGAGTATGATGGGCACCGAGATGTTTGCGGAGAAAATTTCATTCCAACATGAAAAATGTGCCGTTTAACTCTTTTTTCTCAGATGTCGGCACATTGCCTTTTATTTCATTTGCACAGACCCGTTTCTTTACTCACAGAATTTCGATATCTGTGCATAAAGATAAAGTAACATGCTGCCTCATAAAATATAGGGAATTTTTCTCTGCGCAGCAAAAAAAGAAAAAGTACATAGAAGCATTCTCAGACTCTAAACGGCCATATTTTGTAATCTTATTCACCAAGAAAAATAAAATGGTGCCTTTCTCAGGCATTTTTGTCCCTAACCAATAAACGTGTAAATATAAAATTCCATCAGCAAAAAATATGCCTTCTAGGAAATATTGAAAACAATTATACAATACAGTATTATATTAAATCTGACAAAGATATCAATGAAGTACAACCGCTTCCTCCACCTATCAAATAAAACTGTTACAATTCTTCCAATGAAATTAGCAACTGGATTTTGAATAATGTGCCGCATGATAAAACAATATCATGACATTAATTAATATTCTATATTAATATTATTAATATTTTGCCGCTGTGATGTTCAAGTGCTTATAGTGACGGACTCGCGATGCGAGCATCCGGGTTCGAACCCCACGGTGGTGGTCGGCTGAAGTTGGTTTTCTGTGGTTCCCAACTTCAAGGCGCAAATGCGAGCCGATCTCCCCGTTAAAAAGTCTCGCCACAGAGAGCAACAGTCCTACAACGATAAATCATTCAATCATAACACTTCACTCATAGTTAGAAAAAACTGGTGGCAGATGGCAGCACTACACGTGACAAGCATTACAGAGAAACAAAAACTTCACGTCAGGTTTCACTACACGTACACGCACATTCCCGTATGTACCGATTCGTTGAGGGTTCCGCGGGGGGAGGTGCATGTGTGGTGTAGCAGTAGTAGGTAGGGCCTCCAAAAAATGGCTCGGGGATCCATGATGTTCTTAAGTCAGCCACCTCGTTGGGCAATTTGCCTGTTGTGGCGTTGTATTTGTATTTACAAGCAATAATCTTAGTTAAATTATCAATTTTGCAACGAAATTTCAACGTTTGTGTATGGTAAAATAATATTCGTAATACTCACAATGAGTAGTCACCTTTAATATCATCTCGTAATGATTAAACTCACCGAAAATCAAGGATGACTAACTGAATTGGATACATTTTCTTTGGGAACGTAGAGTCCCACGTAGACTCCCGTTACCCACCGTTTTTAGAAGATTGGCATGATAATATCGTGTTTATTTTTTTATGTGGTATATTAATCAAAATCAAATTGCTGATTTTGATTGAAGAATTGTAACAGTTTTATTTCATACGTGGCGGAAGAGGTTCTACTTCATTAATGTTTCCCACTCTTGTAATACAGGGTGATTCTAAATTCACGGGAGAAGTTTCAAGAGGTGATATACAACCTCTGACAATAAAGTTCGGTGAATGAAGGCAGAACGGCCGATCTGGCAACACTGGCAAAGCAAAACGCTGCACATGCGTAGCGGCAGGTGTTGACCATCTGCCGCCACCGTTGTTCAGTTGAGCGTCGTTAGTGTTCCGTGAAAGACTTGTTTTACAAAGTGCTGGTTTAGTGCGTTGGTTCTTAACTGAGAACAGGAAAATGAACAGGAAAATCCACAAGGAATTTCTACCTAGGGAACGGCGATGAATGCTGCAAGGTACATTTAAATTTTGACCCGTTTCATGAAACGTCTACGCAGGGTACGACCTCAGTACGCACAACAAGGTTCGTGGTTTCTTGTTCACGACAATGTTCGCCCTCACACAGCCAATATCGTCAAACAGTTCCTGGTAAAAAAGGGGGTGGTGCAAATTGAACATCCACCATACTCGCCAGATTTCAAACCTCCAGACTTCTTCCTATTCTCACAACTCAAACTCACTTTGAAAGGAAAGAGATTTGACGATATTCCTGACATCCAACGAAACGTGACGAGGCTTTTGAACTCCATCCCAAAAGAAGACTTCTTGCAAAGTTTCCAGGACATGTATAGGAGATCTCAGCGGTGCATAGTAATGGCAGGTGACTATTTCTAAGGAGGAAAGTAAGGTAGCTTTCGTTAACATTTCATCTACGTTAGTGTTACAGGACTATTCACCGAATTTTATTGTCAGAGGTGAGGTCGTAAAACACCTAAACAAGCATTTTTGGTCATAGAATACGTGGTGGAATTGCAATAGCAAAGGCGGTAGAGCGTGTTTTAGAGTGCACGAAAGCACTTCACCAAAAACATATTTTCAGACGGATTTGCTACGATATGTGCTGTTATTTATTCGAGGGTGCATATGCACCTTCGGATTGGATTGGAGTTTGTTTTTATATTGGTGCAAGGACATTCAAGGTGTTATGCTGCGGTATAGTGACATTGGTAGAATTTGCGTTACCGGGATGCACCATGAGAGAACCTACCACATTATAATACCCTGCATCCTGGTCACGAGAATTTGCGTACACAAGATCGGCCTTTAGAGGGGGCACATTAGATATGAGGGAAGTACAAGGAATCTCTCCCAGAGAGAAATTTTGAGCTCTACTAACATTCAAAAAGCATTTTAAATTAACAGAAACTGATAAAGAACACATACGGTATGCGGTATTTACTTCCTATATATTTTCATTGTTTACTAAAATATTTTTAATTTTTGATCGTCTTGGAGGGAGGGCACTTCCCCCCCCCCCATGTTCTCTCTTGCGCACGCTTCTGGTCACAAACTTATGAAGTCAGGGCAGTCACCTCGCTAGGATATTTAGCTGCAACATTTAATAAAAAGGTGGAAAAACGTATCTTTATGTGCTACGCGTGTATAGGTAACATAACGCGGGGAATCACGATTTTAAAAAACTAGGAAATGTGTGAGAGCGATTCTTTATTATCAATAACTGTATTTTGTCTTTGAATTCAGGATAAATATATTAATTAATTAATTTTCATGGTTTTCTTTTCATAAAAGTGAGCGAAAGCATATTTGTGATACTTGATTGAATAAGATTTTTCTTCAAATAAATTTTAGTAAATTTTATGTGGAATTTTAATGCGTTATAAGCTTTTTATATATAAACTGAAGAGCCAAAAAAACTGGTTCAGGCATGCGTATGCAAATAAAGAGATATGGAACCAATCAGAGTACGGCTCTGCGGTCGGCAACGCCTATATAACACAACAAGTGTCTGGCATAGTTGTTAGATCGGTTACTACTGCTACAATGGCAGGTTATCGAGATTTAAGTGAGTTTGAACGTGGTGTTATAGTCGGCGCACGAGAGATGGGACAGCATCTCCGAGGTAGCGATGAAATTTGGATTTTCATGTACGACCATTTCACGAGTGTACCGTGAATATAGGGAATCTGGTAGAAAATTCAATCTACGACATCGCTGCGGCCGGAAAAAGATCATGCAAGAACGGGACCAACGACGACTGACGATAATCATTAAACCTGACAGACTTGCAACCCTTCCGCAAATTGTTGCGGATTTCAATGCTGGGCCATCAACAAGTGTCAGCGTGCGAACCATTCAACGAAACATCATCGATATGGGCTTTCGGAGCCGAAGGCCCACTCGTGTACCCTTGATGACTGCACGACACAAAGCTTTACGCTTCGCCTGGGCCCGACAACACCGACATTGGACTGTTGGGGATTGGAAACACGTTGCCTGGTCTGACGAGTCGCGGTTCCAATTGTTTCGAGCTGATGGACGTGTACGGATATGGAGACAACCTCATGAATCCATGGACCCTACATGTCAACAGGGGACTGTTCAAGCTGGTGGAGGCTCTGTGATGGTATGGAGCGTGTGCAGTTGGCGTGGTATGGGACCCCTGATATGTCTAGATACGACTCTGACAGGTGACAGGTACGTAAGCATCCTGCCTGATCACCTGCACCCACTCATGTCCATTGTGCATTGCGACGGACTTGGACAATTTCAGCAGGACAATGCGACACCCCACACGTCCAGAATTGCTACAAAGTGGCTCCAGGAACACTCTTCTGACTTTAGACACTTCCGCTGGCCACCTAAATCCCCAGACATGAACATTATTGAACATATCTGGGATGCCTTGCAACGTGCTGTTCAGAAGAGATCTCCACCCCCTCTTACTCCTACATATTTATGGACAACCCTGCAGGATTCATGGTGTCAATTACCTCCAGCACTACTTCAGACATTGGTCGAGTCCATGCCACGTCGTGTTGCGGCACTTCTGCGGGCTCGCAGGAGCCCTACACGATATTAGACAGGTTGTCAGTTTTTTCAGCTCTTCAGTGTATATGCTAAATAGCTTCACGCTTCAAATAAGAGTTATTAAATTGATTCGATATATTTACTCTCATCAGGACGTTTTAGAAAATTCTCCCGCGACATCTTAAATCACCATCATAGTTACATCCCCCCCCCCCCCCTTCAAGGATCTCGTGACCAGCACTTTAAGAACCACTGCAGCAAGGTAATAGAAGTAAAGAAAGAAACTGACTTTTCAGAGAAAGTCGTATCTTAAGGGCGGCAAAATATTATTCGCCTCAGGCGGTAGAATTTCCAGGATTGGCCCTGGTTAACGCATCGTCACGGGAACTGTTTATCTTGTTTCTGAGGATCAAAAACAAGATTATTATTTTTTTGGTTATCCTGTCCAAGAGAGGGTGACCTTTCTTGGACACAACCTTCCATAAACTTTTATTCAAATGTAGACATAATGCAGGGCTGGAACTAGAAGAGGGCGGGGGCAATTGCTCCTGGCGGCAATTTTAAGTGGAAACAAAGAAAACCATCATAAAATTGTCGAATTTTAAAGTTGTAAGAGGCGGCAAAAAATCCTATTACGGCCCTGCATAATGTATAGTCGAACTTTGGCGATGTCCAGGAATTTTCCATGTCATGTATAACAGGTCCGACTCATTTTTCACCGTGTTCAATCAAGCAAATGACAAATCCTTTGCCAGTTGACAGTGATATATCATTTCTATTGTGATTCAGGAGACGGCAATCCTCTTTCACGTGAGTCTTCTGTCTGAATTTGCTTTTATTTTGTGTTTTGCATTCCCCCGATACGTCCGATACCAGTACTTGTTTGGTACATTGAGCTTTTTTGAGATTGCATTAAATAATGCATTAGAAAGTCACGTCGCGCCACTGTTTTTATCTTTCTAAAATGTATTAGGAGAGAGAAAGAAACAACAGCCAGTCTCCACCCCGGGAGTCCACTTCTAATGTAATAGCCTCAACTCAACGTAAATACGGTGACTTGAATTTCGGTTATTCCTCGTGCAATTCGCACAAAATGGAGCGCATGATTGAAACATGGGCGTTTCCTATCAATTTTTCAGTGTCTACTGGATTTATATCGGGTACCGGGGGTCGCTTTAGAATTTCATTTCATTGCAGCAGACGGAAAAAAGAAAGAAGAATAGAAAAAATTGCCGATAAAATACGAACAAGGCACGCCCAAATAATTTGCTCGTCATAGTCAGAATAATATGCTGAGAGAGAAAGAGGGAGAGAGAGAGAGAGAGAGAGAGAGAGAGATAGAGGGAGAGAGAGAGAGAGGTCCTTGAATGTTTGGAGTTGATTTTTCTTTGAATTTCTCACGAATTTAATTTCTTGTACTAAATGATTTTAGTTTATTTGTTCTGCCCATGTCTGCACGCGTATTATCGTGACCAAAAAGTTCTTAGAGTTCTATAGTGGAGTTTACAGGTCTTCATTATGAAACGGATCTTAACCCGGAGGGTATGGAGGGTGGTATAAACTTTCCACCCCAAGTAATTTGAATATAACAAAATGCACTCGAACTTTCTTGTATGTGGAACCGGGATCTATTCGGATAAATGTAAAATTCAGATTACCGTTAATTGTTTGAACACGGTAAATATAGTCAATCCCTCAGACAAGAATTGTAAGTGTGTGATTCAATCAAGGCGAGTTTGGTATCCTAGAGCCACAGCATGTTTAGGGGTCCCCTTCTAACTTCAGTGGAAAATGCCCTTCAGCAATTAAATCACGAATCGAATAGTGAATCTTAAACTAAAGACTCAGACCTCCAAATGACGATTACCATTTTTAACTTCACCCCACTTAAAACGCGAGTTTTAAAGGTATAGGTCAAATAGCCATTTGGGCATAGTCAGTTAAATATTCAAGCCTATTGCGATGTGACTTGGGGCATTTATCGTTCATAATCAGTCTTTTGGATCGTTTTCAAGTAACCCCGGTTATGAAGTCATTTGTGTTTGTTTCCCCAAGGTGACACTTTACCGCAGTCTGATTATACATTCAAATATTTAGATAAGAAAAACAGAAAAAAAATTCAGAAATGCATACAAATCTTCAATGATTTTGGGCTTCTTTTTGACTAGTATCACAGCGTCCGTCCGGCTGGTGCTGATCGAAGGTGATGTGTGGAAAGGAACGACAAACAAAACAAATTGCATGACACACAATGTACAGTGCACTATATTGTACACTATACAGCCATAGGTCTGTGGGCACTTTAGAATTTGAAGATTTTTTTTTTTTTTCGAATTTCTAGAAAAAACACTTGATGTGAATTATTCTGAAATGTTTCATGTAAACCTACGCTGACCATTTCCAGTGAAAATTTATTTAGAGTGCATAGCAACAGGCCTATGATGATACGAATTTTAAACTTCACTCGTACTTCGAAAAATAAATGGCAGATGGCAGCACTAGACAAGCAGTACGCAAGAACAGACCACGTAGGTTAACAACACATACACGCTCATTCCCACTTGTACAAATTCGTTAGAAATCCCATATAATAATATGGGCGAGGTGCACGTGTGTGGTTTGGTAGTATTAGTAGTAGTAGTCACGAGTGCATTTAGGGGAACGACAACAAATTAAATAGAAAAATATTTCTAATCATCCCCGTAGCAGAAAAGTAACCCACCTCGTGAAATCTATTGAGGACCACCGGTGAACCCACAGGCCACCTCTTGAAAAACTATGGTATACATACGTATAACATCAGTGTTCTTCAACCACTTGCTCCGTACAGACGACCGGTCCTTCTGAATTACTTACCGATGCGCCTAAGTGATATAATCGCTTTTAACTTTAAATTTAATAGATATTATACAATCTACAGATTACATCTCCAATTTACTTCGTTTTGCTGGTCCACAAATAATTTCTCCCATTTATTTTGCGACGTTGCCCAACTATTTTCACCGGCCCGCATTTGCAGAAAGGTTGAAGGAACACTGACTTATAGGCTTCTCATTTTCCAACAACTACCATTATCATGGTCTCTTACACGATAGGATTTCCGAGATTTCTCCCCAAAAAAGAAAAGATGAAGAACGTTCGACAAGAAGACAAGAGAATGCCGCTCCATTTCTCTGACTGGAACCCCCCTTTGATCCTCATCAGTTCACCCCCCTTAACACGTCGAGACGGGAAAGTATACGGGGTGGGTGGAGAGCGATATTTGCTCTCAGTGAATGGAATGCGATTACCGCAGGCCATGCGAAACGTTCACGTCGTCTCTTTGGGAACAGAAGAAAAGAATGACACGTTCCATAACGACACTACCCTTTTTCTTATTTCTTTACTTTTTTATTTTTGTCTTTAGTAGTTCTTGTTGCCAATTAGCCGCTGGAACTTGCTGACTCGGCTCAGCAGGACTCGCCCAACTTTTCTACCTTTTATTTTTTCTGGTGTGTGTGTGTGTGCTCTGGAATAGGGCTTCCCGGTCTTTTATCACCCGATATCGATCCGATACGCTTCACAAAGAAAGGCATCCTACCCTCGGATCTCTTTGTATTTTTTTTTTTTTTTAATGGAGATCTTACGTAGGTCGTATCTATGATGTAGGAGAAAAAAATATGGACACATATGTGCTCTTTCTAGTTTTTTTCTTGGCTTCTGTTTCCTTTGTCATCCGTTTATGCCAACCAAGCATGTACGGTGTTATGGCAGAAATTCAATGATAGATACATATGTGAAATGGTGTAACAGAAATGATATTGTTTTATCATCAAGAAATGAAGAGATAGTCCATTGAGCTGCTACTATATTTCTTAACCCTGTATGGTTCACCCCTCATATGAAAATTGACGGAAAAATAGTTACAAAAATTGGATATAAGTTGGTGCTATTAGCGTATTTTTAATTGAAAACAATACATCAACACAGCAATTTAATTACTTAGAGTAGATTTTTTAATTAGCTAAAATGGCTAATTAAGGATAAGATATGGAGCTTGCCTTGATTTTTGAACAGATGAAATTTTGCTTAGTAAATTTGAATGGTTGTTATTTTGAATTTAATTTCAGATTCACTCAATCTTCGACGTGATTTTATAAATTTAAAATTTCAGCAGCTCTCAAAAAATGACGCTCACAAGGAATCAGCACTTCCAAAAAAAAAATTCAGATAAAAAATTAGTATAATGACTTTTTTTTAAACCATGTATTTGCCATGTATATTGAAGTATAACCATGTATACTCAGAAATCAATGAACCCACACCCCCTCGTGAAATGCGGTATATGGGCTATATATTTTATGAAATATGCTTCCTTCCGATTTTCAGCAGGTGCAAAGTGAAGGATGGATGTTGAAAAACATGTTCCATTAAGAAATCTGGTTTTTTTTTCTTCAAAAAGTCTGAGCTCGTCATTTCTGAAATCAATATTTTACGAGAGGCGAGATATTTTATCAATGCTGGTGAGAGGGTTGACCAATATCCATTGAGATCTATTGTCACTGAGATAATCTATCCAAAAGACGGCGGGTTATGTATATGTAGGGTTACCAGATTGGGAAACTTAGAAATGAAGACGCGTGCCCATGCCATCTTCGCGACAACACTTGCACATATTTGCAAAAATAATTGAAAAATAATAATTAATAGAAGAAATAATTTTCAGACTCAACAAAAATAAAAAAACATAATAGGACGAAGTATTTGCGGACCGGCCAATAATAAGTAAATGGGAGAAATAATATGAAGACTGTATAATATATTTATCAAATTTAAAATTAAAAAAAGTTGGGCGAAATGTTTTGCAGGCCAATAGGAAATTCCCACGAACCATAGGTTGAAGATCAAAACTGAATCATATCTTTTATCACAGCTCTCTTTGGACATCAGCCACTTCTTTCATGGCTTCTATTTAAATTTCATGTCAGCCATGGCCCCACTTAGAATACCACAAGACAACAAGGACGCCATACGGCCCGGGATTAATAGCCTCTGATCAACATAAATAGTTTCCATAATCTCCCTGTCATTTTCAGACCATCTTGAACGTTACAAAACCGTTTTTCTGGATATAAGACCGTGCTTACGTCGATGCAACTTGATTGTGTAACACAGTAATTTTTTGACAGTCCCCCTCAGCCTCCCGTCCAAACTGTATATGAAATATCACCCACCGTTCAAAATACAGTGCATCGGAGCTGAAAACGTATGAGAACCTCCCGGCTCAATGTTTTATCTTCAGTCTTTAATCATCACAGTAGCTTAATACATCTTTCCCAGAGCTCCTTCCGGACATTAATTCCTTAGTTGAATCTATCAAAGCTACTGTATATCCGTTATAGAAATGAATTTCTCGAAATGCCGTATAAAACGACAGAAAACACGGCATTGTCACCAAAAATAAATGAGAAAAATAGGGAACGGGGAGCCAAAAAAAAAAAATAAGCCAGATAAGAATCACTTCAAAGCCTTCATTTCCACTCCATTTAACTCTTCACTTTACAGAAGAAAAGATTTCTATTTTTTTACTCCTTCAAAAAGGAGTAGCAGCAAAGAAACGAGAATCATGTCATTTAAGATATTTTTTTATTTTATTTTGTCCACCCCTTTCATGTTGCCAGCATGAAATTTTCCACGGGATCCTCTCGAAACAGGTTCACGCTTGAACACCTTCCTCTCGACTTTGTCAGAAACTTTGCAGAATTTACTCCCTAAGTTACATCTAGTCAGGTAATAAGAGTCTCTGGAGCGTAAGATGATTATTTTTTTTCCGGAGAAAAATGTGATCCCAGGATTTCTTCTGGAGAGAGAGAGAGAGAGAGATAGGCTGTTCTTCTTCCCCCGTAACATGACCTTTATTAATTTTTTTTTTTTCCCCGAGCTGTAAATTTTTGTTGAGATATTTATGCGATCCTTTCGATCAAATTTATCGGCACTGTTTTCGGTGTTTTTTCAAGCCTTGATCATAAAGTTAAAGTGAAAATGTACGTGATCGATTCCGGAAAGGCTTTCGATTTCGTGTTCATTGGATGTATGCAGCATGGTTTGCTTCGGTGTGTCTAATGATGCGAACGTTTTCAGTATGATGGTGTTTGATGACGAGCAATATAATCGTTTGATTTGCAATTTCGCAACCCCTCCTTGGTGTTTTTAATATATCCGTAAATAATGTTTTGAAACATTACAAGATTGGGACACGAACGAATAATCGAGTTCAATTGCATTCAATTTCGGTTACAATGACCTCTATATATAAGCTATAACGTCAATAATTGTCTTTACCTGTTGATTCCAATAGGAAAATGCTTGCTTATATAACCATCTGATTCGGAACCTAACCGTTCATTTGGGTGCGAACACAGTGCACGCGCTTCGATTCTGTGAATCCGCACCGTTACGGATTGGTTAAAAACTTGAATTTCTGGTTTTTTTAACCAATCCATAACGGCGTGGAGTTGCAAAATCGGAAACCAGCATGCACTTTGTTCCCACCCTTAGCGGTCATTTCCGGCAATTACAGAAAATTATAAAATAAACGAACACTATATTATTGTGCACAAATTTGCCGTATATCTGCCCATGAAATGACATTATTTCTCATCTCATAAAAATAATTAATATAGTCTATAAAGGATGTCAAGTGAAGTATTGAAGTTCTTATAAACTCATATATTAAACCGTTGGCTATAGGAATGTAATTTTAGTTTTAGAAAACTATCTAAATAATGCTCCCATTTTCTAAATACATTCAAATCCGGTTATAACGACCTCGCTTGTTACGAGATTTAGGAGCGGAAAACGACTTTTTTTAAGGAAAAACGGTCCCAGGATTCCTTCTAGAGAGGAGATAGTTTGCTCTTTTCCACATAATGCTTTTTATCTGTAAATTTTTGTAGAGATATTTATGCAATTTTCTATCAAATTTATCTTTATTACAAGTTAAAGTGAAAATTTGCGTGATCGATACCGAAGAGCTTTCAATTTCGTGTTTATTAGATTTACAACATGTTTTTGCGTCGGGTATGAAGTGAATTATGTGTCTAATGATGCAATATTGTTTTCAGTATAATGATGTTTCCAACGCATCATCATGAGCAATAATCGTATAATTCACAACTTTGCATACCCCCTTCTTATTTCTAAAACGTAAATGCTCCGTAAATAAGATTTTCAGACGGGGATTTACAGGGTTGGGACGCGAATGCATTGAATGCAGTCAAAAATATAAAATTGACCTCGGTTGTAGCAACACTTCGGCTATAGTGTCAATAATAGTCGTTTGTTGCTGATTCCAACAGAAAATAATGTTTATGAGCCATGCTTATAACCATATAATTGGGAACCTAACCTTTCATTAGAGCCAGTTTTAAAAATGTAAAAGTTTACTTCATCACACGTTCGGAATAAAGCGCTGCTTTTACAAAATGTCGTCTAACAAATGCACGAAACACATTGTGGCTTTCTTTGGGGTAAAATGAACGAATGTTCATTAATATGTATTCTTCAATATATTTGAATTCATATTTTTTAGTTTGATTTTAAGCGTATAGGTATAGTGTTCACGAAATTTCAAAGACGAGGTTGATTAATTCATTGTGCACTGAATAACTTTGGAAAAAATTATTATTTTCTTTTTAAGCTTCAATGAGAACTCAAGTGATTTATCAAAAATTTGCATGATAATTACTACTTCACTTTTTCACAATGTAGTAGTTAAGAGTTAAAGGGGGTTAAGATATTTCTTCAAAGTCGCAGAATACAGTTATTTTCCTCATTTTCGGCTAATTTCGAATTCAAATATATGTGATCGATTGAAATCACCGTGGCTTAGAAATCCCATACACCGTACGCTTCCAGTATTTCTTCTCATGGTCGGTGGGACATCTGAGTGAAATATTCTCTTGGAAACTTCCGCTCAGGAACTTCTTGTCAGTTAAAGTCTTCGGAGTTGAACCCAAAAAAATTTATTACCAGAGAAGAAGAAAAAAAAAGTTGTTTAACAAGCATTTTTTGTGTTAGATCCCAAGAAGAAAAACAAAATAAAAAAGAAAAGGGTAAGAATGGAGGAAAAAAAGACAAGAAAGAAGGTGTAAAGAATGTGTGTTGAAACAAAAGTCTAACAAGAAGAAGAATCTTTGCTCAAGAAGAATGTCATAGAAAGGAGCAATGAAAAAAGAGAAAGCGCTTAGAAAGACAAAAGAAATAGTGGGGGAAAGCACGCACATCAGTCAAAATCAAAGAAAGGAAGACAAGAAGATAATACAAGAAACACACCTACCACACATCCCTAATTTTAACCTTTCTTGTTTTTTCACATTAATTAGGATGACCATACGTACCATATTTAACAGGATATATTCACCTGTATTCAATACTTCCCCGTAGTTTTCAGATATAATCCTTTTAGACCCTGCATGCACATGAATGGGGTGCTTGCATTTTTATCATTGCATACCAATTCGTCAATTTTTTCATCTAAAATTATTTGAATGTATACAATAAAAACCACTCTGAACGCAATTTTCTGAGACATCAGTTTTTGAGCTAACCCGTAAGATTAAAAAAAAAAAAACTTCACCAAATTTTCTGAAGTTTCGTTAGAATGTTTGTAGGACATGTGTCAGTAAAATGAGCTTCAAATGTAGCAAACCATAAAATTCTGAAAAATAGGAGTTCGATATTTTATTTATATATAAAATACTTTCATTTTATAAAATAATTCCCTTTGGCCAATTGCTGAATTGAAGGTTCATTTCACTAACGCATGTAGAGTAAACATTTCCACAAAATTTCGGGATTTTTTGGTGCAGCGGTCTTTTTTTTTTAAATTTTACGGATGGGTTTCAAAAACTTGACAATTCGATCTAAGGAAAACAAGTTCAAAGTTCGTTTCTTGAATACTTTTACACTGTCATTCACGTTATTTCTTTGTTTTATTTTAAAAGAACCAATTAACAGATTCTGACGTGAAATTTTCCACCTTGATTTTCAATTAAATGAAAAAAAAAATTCAGCCATTTTTGAAACAGTGACATTTTGAAGCCCCAGAGGTCGTGGCACCCCTGAAATGTATTTGGTTTGTTAGTTAGAATTTTTTCTTATGAAGATTGTTACAGTGAAGCTAGTTTCATTTGTAAAATGAAATTAATGAGTAGGATGGCTAGAACAATGAGAAAGAAATAGCGGAGGGGATTTTTTTGATCAATGGGATCTAAATATCGGTACTGTGTTGGAAATACCCACCGCCATTTTTATTTACAACACGCTGTCGACATTTTCTGCTGTAACTGGTGATCAGTCTAGTTATAACTGCATACTGTAGTTATTCGTTGTAACAAGAGCGAACCACAGACACGAAAGTATCCGTTATATCGGAATTCTACTGATATTCATTTACAGTTCCCACTCATTGGTGATTTCTCTGGTGCTGGTTATCAAGTAATGAGTTTTTACAGTAGCTAGTGATTGGTTTTGGTTATAACTGTGGATGCACAGCAAATATTAGTTGCGACGACAGCAAAACCACAGACGCAAAAGTGTCCGTTGTATCGGAATTTTATTGGTCATGATTCATGCATTCATTTCCGGCTCATTGGCGATTTCTCTGATGCTGGTTAGCAAATAATAAAAATTTTCACAATAAGTTGGTGGTTAGTGGTTATATACAGTAAATATTTTGTTGCGACGAGAACAAATCACAAATGGAAAAATGTTTTGTTACGTCAAAATTTCATCAGTCTTTATTTATATTATATTTATATACTCATTCATTGTCGATTTCGCTGGTGAAGTCAGAAAATAATGAGTTTTCACAATAACTAGCGATTGTTTTTAATCATCATCATCAACGAAAACCATTTTCAATCCACCGCTGTATGAAGGTCTCTAAATTTTTACATTCTGCTCTGTGTGATGCTTTAGCCATCCAGTTATAACTGTGGATATATACTAAATATTTGTTGTAAAAAGAGGAAATTACAGACGCAATTTTTTTTTTGTTTTATCGGAATTGTACTGGTCTTCACTAGCAGTTCCGGCTCATTGGCAATTTCTCTGGTTCCGTTTAGCAAATAACGACAGTTTTCACAATAACTGGTAATTATTTCGGTTACAATCGCGGATGTACAGCAAATATTCGTTGCAACGAAAAGAACGCACAGACGCAAAAATTTCTGTTAGATCAGAATTTTATAGTTCATCCATTCATTTCCTGCTCCATTGGTGATTTTCATGGTGGCGGCTAGCTAGTAATGAGTTTTTAACATCAAATAGGTGATTATTAGGGCTCGGATTTCTGTCTTTGCATATTTATTTTTTCCGTTTTTTTCAAGTGATAGAGCATATTTTCAAAATTTTACGGCATATTTTGCATATTCCATAATTATCGATAATTCTACTCCGCTTCAGACTGGTTTTTTCTGTTCCTGTGTCTAACGAGAGCTGTTACGGCTAGAATGTTTATGCACTAAGAAGGGAAACATCGTTGCTGATTGGTAAAATATCCTGAAATTCAGGCTTTTCAACCAGCAATGACATTAAATTTTTAGAGCATAAAATACTAGCCCTTCAACGATGCTAGCGTGTGGCTATAAATCAATTAATCATCTGAATCGGGGTCGGTGATGGTAACTCGTGGAAAAAATTGGCTAAAATTGATCCATGGGGGAATTTTGAGAGTTCTTATCGAATAAAATAATTATTTAATCTTTTTTTACTTTTGTGCAATGATTTTCTAAAGCTAAATGCACTACTTGGCTGGGTACTTTTACCTACAGATGGCAGAACATTAATTCTGAATTTGTGGACGAGAAAAACTCACAAGGGAAATTTTGGCTCCATGAGATTGGTTAGTGAAACGAATAATTTTTGTTCGTACAATAAGTTATGGTTATAGTTTAGACTGCATCAGCATTTCTCATTATCATATTTTGCTAAAACTAATGCTATTTGAGATAGGAATAAAAAAAATTAGGACATATTTCTTGTTTTTATAGGGCATATTTACATTTTTTAAGGGCATAAATGCATTTTTTAGAAGTTTTTAGAGCATAAAAATCCTACCCTATAGTGATTATTTTGATCACATTCATTTCTATAATACTCTGTTATGATTAAAATTATAACCACTCTGGTAGCTTTTTAAATTTTTGCAGACAACTACTAGTTTATGAATATTTATTGATACTGGCAAGAAATCCAATATAAAAACCGATTTTTTTTTTTCCTATGAATTTTTTCTTCAGAAATGCTCTAAAACATGAAAACGTGACTTTCTCTTCCATCATAAAAAAATAAGATATTGTGGGGAGGACGCCATAGAAAGAGATCATCAGCAGCTTCTACTCTATATCTCATGTTTCTTATATCACAGGTGAATCTAGTCCTTGGTATGATAACATGTGCGATACGCAGATTTTCCAGAATATGTGTCGTTCGTGAAATGCGCATTGCAAATGATATTTGTATAAATAATTCAAAGTTATTTTGAATTTCAAAGGATTCCTTTCAATGCTAGAGATACGCAACATCTGACTAAATTTAGAATCTTTTTTCTTCCCTTCTTGCATGGTTTATACATTAAATCACGCAAGAAATGTTTTTCATATTTTGTATATACGTCCTCAAAATTTACTTTAAAGGTCATTTGATCATGGGAAGTTCACTAACATTGAATTGATCAAATGGTTTTTACGAATAGATGTTAAGTTATTGCAAATTTAATTTATCACAAAAATAATAATTAAATTAAAAAATCAGTTCGTTTCATTATAATAATTTCTCTCACGAGTAATAACGACAGGATCTTACGGTTTTCAGCTGTCAATGGTATGACCATAGACTAAAGATATTATTCTAACTCTGTGGGTATGACTGCCTCTTGCATTGAGATGTTATTGCGGAATCGTCACCATTTGTCTGGTTAAGGGGGGGGGGGGTTGTATCTCGTGAAAATATCCCCTAAAGTACTTCTAAGGACTTGGCTATATGCAAGAATCTATTGTATGTCTGTGTGTCTGTATATGCTACGATAAATGTGATAAATCGGTTATTATGTATATTTACCAGTCGGCTTTGTAACTTTGTTAAATTTGTCGCTTTTAACGACGAATTTGAATATTTCTTGAGAGTCGTTGGCATATTTGATAAATACTGAAAGCATTATCACTTTTATCGGCGATTAATAACTAAGCATAATAACTAAGTGTCTCGCTGGTAAATTTGATAAATACTTGGAATTTATCGTCTTTATCCGTGATTATACATAATTCCCAAGTGCAATTGGTGAATTGGATAAATATGAAAAAACTTTCAAATGAGACTGGTATGCGTGGTAAATATAGTCGGACCCAGATATAACGATAATAAATTTTACGATCGTATTCCGGTATAATGATACATGAGTTATCATGTATACAACGTTTAGTTTATCATATAGTACGATTTGTAGCGTTTATCAACAACGCGACGCTTGAGTATTACGCATAATCGCCGGTAAGAGTGATAAAAATTTAGGGAAATTCATCAAACCTATCAAAATACTCGGTGATTAACTGTTTTCTATGTATAATAACCGTTTGTATCACATTCACCGCATAACATATATATGGCTTGGCCCTAACGTAGTTATGATGCCAGACTGTAATGCTGTACTCGCTTCGGCAGTACATATACTAAAATTGGAACGATACACAGGAGACTAATGCTTGGTCGGTGTTTGAAATGTGCTGTCATCTGTATTTCACCTCAATCTATCATTTCACCTCCATGTGAAATATGAAAGCGACAGATATATCTAAATTTTTCTTTTTATATTTATTTTCTTATATTATGAGGCATCATATTATGGGTTTGCTGCTCATACTTTGGATCGAATTCTTTAATTTTTAATTACTTTTATAAAGAAATATGTATGTATAATGGGGGAAAAACTATCACTCACTTGTAAAATTAATATATTACAAATACTAGAAATATATATATATTTGTTAGTGTCATGCTCTCTCCCTACATGTAGATAGTTACATCGCTCTTCGTTGATTAAGTGAAGAGTGTCGTTGTTACGGCATTCGAGGGCGTTTTGATGCCACCGTTTGTACCGCGAGCAGTCTGATCGGAAGAGCATAAATGCCAATCGAGTAAAGGCTGGAACACCCTACACTGATGTGACGTGATTTCACGTCAGATACATTCTGATTCGTGGAAATTCTGTGACTTTGAAATTTCACGTCATATAATTTGAACGACACAGAATTTCCACGAATCGGAATTCACAACGCCTCTGACGTGACACGATTATCACGTCAGTGTAGGTGTGTTCCGGCCTTCAGACAGTTATGTACGTCACATTGCATCTGAACCACGTTTTGATTAAGGCCAGGATTACACTATAAAAGTTTTAGAAAAGTTCTTTTATAAAACTTGAAAAATGCAACCAATAACTTTACATTCGCTCAAATATAATCGATGCGCTCATTGGCTGCATTCTTCAAGTTTTATAAAATAATTTTTACAAACTTTTTATAGTGTAATACCGCATTAAGTCAGAAAAAATCTAAGCAACTTTTTACAAAGATTTTTAACATTTATTTGATAATCAATTCCTCGATTGGACGCGGTCACGAGAAGGCGTCCAAACGGCATGGGTTCAAATGTTTAGTATCCAAATGTCTGGCGTCAAAACGGCCGCGCACATACGTCCTGTTCCGTTCGGAGCTACGCGCCGCGAGCAGAAATGTGGAATTTTCAACAGTGTTAGTGTGTGTGTGTGTGTATCCAAGTCTATACACTTCCAAGGTTGCGAGGGAAAATCCTTCGCGGATACTTCCCAAGTCAGCATACGGTGAGAGAGCAATGAATCCAACTTGAGTTTGTGACATCGGCGATTCTAAAAACCACCGATAAGGAATCGAGGATTATGGGAAGAGTTCAAACTCTTTCTTGTTTCAGATTTTTGAGAACGATTTTAAAACGTAGAGAACGTAGTCCCTTGAGGGTCACAGAGTGGTTGTATATGTATGTCCATTTTTGTTAATTTTTTATGTATTTTTGTTTATTTTGTATTTTGTAACGTGTTCTGTTTTGTCTAATTAAAAAAAAAAAAAAAAAAAACTGAGGTGCATAGGCGGTGATAGACTTCGAAGTCTGGGGGGGGGGGCGCACGATGATGATGATGCTAATTCATACATACATATATACATAAGATCAGTCGATTCCACTTTTGACGTTGGGGGGGGGGGGGTAATGCCCCCTCCCCCGTATCTCCGCCCATGCTGAGGTGCCAGTGTAACATCTACTATCTATGGAAAAGGTTTTCGACTGGCGTTCTTCACACGTGTTGTTTGTTCATTCATTGAAACCCCCTTCCCCCATATGGACAGATAATTACTCTCAAAACTTTGTTGACCATTTTAGAATCGTTGATGTCACTCATAAATTCGAGTTACGACCATTGTTCTTTCACCTTAATCGTTTGAAATGTCTCAGCAAATAATTTTCCCTAGAAAGACAGAATTTGACACTTGCATGTCGTATTTAAATTTTATATTTTCGCTTGCGATGGACTCTCGATTGCTTTTGAATCACGAACTACACATGCACTTTGAATGACAAGGTTACTCAACCTTTGGCCAACGTGCCACTTCGTTGCTTCCAAAACGTGTCGAGGTGATCTGGAAATGTGCAGTGGGTCACATAAGTAGTCTGGAAATGGGTCACTAAAGAGATATGTAAATGTGCCGTAGGTAGATAAGATGTTCTGTAAATGTGCCTCATTCAAATAAATTAAATTACCTAGAAATGTACCATTGATCGCTTAAGTCATCTCCAAATGTACCGCGGTCCTCTAAAGTGATTTGACAATCGTTTATGGGTAATTCGAGTGGTTATATCGAGGGTAACAAATGAAGGGAAAGTTTCATGATAATTTTTTTTAAATATTTTACATAGCAACATGGAAAATGTTAAAACGGAAAACCAATATCATCTTTTTATATGAGCGTTATCTAAAAAAGTCCGAATTTAATACAATTTTTACCATGGGAAAGTTGTTATACTCAGTGAAAGGGCGCCCGCTGTTGGGGTAAAATGCTTAACTAAACAATACCACTTCACCGCACACAAAAGCTTTGGTCATATCTCCATACAGCAATTTACTACTAGAGTTGGTTCGGAAATGAAGGCGCCATATGTCAGTGATCGCCTCAGGTTCATCTTAAAAGAACTTATCTATGTTCTTCCCCTATGATCGAACCCACGGATCTGACGTTAACCTTAATGATAGATAGATAGAACCGCTCACATCCCCGAAAGCACCTTACTTCCGTTACCTCAAAAGTTAGCAAATGTTTATAGTGGTGGCTCCCTTTGTCCCGTGCTCGCAAGTATCGAATCACTCCCGTCGTTCTCCCCATGAAGATGAAGACAGCCATGAATTCGATGCAACGTATAAGACATTTGACTGAAATGGATAGCTGAACCCAATGACTAAGGAGAAAAATTGCGCGTGCGCCCAGTGGCACATAAGGGCCGGAGACCGAAGCCTGGCATTCTGAAAGAAGTGTGGAAAAGACTTATGGACAAGTAAGAAGAAGTTGACATGCTGTTGTGTGAGAGATTTGAGAATGGTCTAAATACACAATGTATACAAAATATGTATACACCGCCTCCACTATTACGGGAAACGAAGAAACAAAGCCTACTTCCACAGTGCTGGGCAGTTTTGTTTCCCTTTCCTTTTACGGAATATGCAATATACACACAGAGCCTCCACTGCGACGGGAATAATCAAACAGAGCCTCGGTTGACAGTGCTGGGCATTCACATTTGAATTACTCACATACATAATTTGCATTACAAAAATTTCCCTTTTTTTACACTATTGGGAATGTACATAAACATTACTGTGAAGGTAACACATATTGGGAGCAGTCATCACCATGAGCTCATATAAATATTCAAGGTTATAAAATTATTATCATTAACATATTAACATATATGATGGTAGACAAGCACCTTACCATGCGCCACTCGGGTCAAACAAGCGATGTTAGTATGAATAATGATTTCATTCCTTTTAACATAATTAGGGCACGCGACACATCGTCACGGGGCAGCGTTAATAATCAACCTATGGGTCCGTGGGCCATGGGGTGATTATTAATGCTCAATGCCTTCTATGCGAATGAAACCGGTTCTTGTAAGATTGGTCACACGGTACTCTTTGCTTACTCAGCTGGTATTGATGTTACTCCACTAGTACAATATGATGTATTTGATGCATTTGATGAGAACGTGCCATTTCGGCACACTTCACGTCATCACGCAGATTCTTCTTTGGCTACAGAAGCAAGTAGTCTTGAAAAAGACAGTCATAAGTTTCTCTTCAGAATACACACATATAGAGAATATATATATTTTTTACTCCTTGAAGACTATTTCAACCAAAAAAAAGCACATGTTCCATTTCTCGCATGTGTTTTCTCCTTTATTCTTGCTCTCTTTTTTTTCGTCATGTTGGCATGAATAGGGCAGGAAATGAGAAAATAACTGCAGCGTAAAATTGAGTGCAAAGCATAAAGTTGAAGTCCGTTTGAGTCAGCATTCGAGGATGGGAAAAATATATATAAAAAGAAAAAGTGAAATATAAATTCAGCGTGTTTTCCTCACAATAGCGGCGTTTTCCTCGGCAAAATACAGATATTTGACTTCCTCGAGAAAAGTTTTGTATAGATATACAAACTTTTTGGAATAGAAAACCATCCGGTGAGATAGCGCGGCGCGCGTAGACGCACAACTACGCCTTGAAGAGGTTGGAGAAAATAAAAATGGATGTCATTGTCGGGCTGAGGATTTTATTTTATACGAGACGTCTTATTTTGAAGAAGAGCGTGGAAGGAAAATATTCGTAATACACTCTACAATCATGATTTTGAACTCATTTTCCTCGAACATTCCAAATTATAGTGATATATTGCAATTACTGATATTTTGAGAGCATCAGTTCCACAGTAGGTTCGGATTCATCTTGATTTACTGACTATTAGTATTTCCATGTGTATAATGTATTTTTATGCAAGCTTTGAACACGATTTTTTTTTTTTCAACATCATCTGCGTAACGGTAATTTCCCATTTTGGTAAATATGGCGAATTTTCTGTGTTTTTTTTATATTTCGAATGTAATTCAAAACTTGATGTTTCTTATGCTGTGTAGGCATTTTTTATGGACACATGATACAATTTATATTGATTGGGTGAAGCGTCAGTTCACAATATTGCGCAGGAAGTGAGACATGGAAATTAAGTTGTACAGAGTGTCCCATAAGCTCGTAAATAGTAAAAAAAATCGTAAAGATTGAAGGAATTGGTATATTTTTTTAACGCGGTTATTGCGAAAAAGTTATTCTCACGAATGGAGGTTTTTCGGAACAGAAAAAAGTTCAAATTATTGTCGGTAGAGGGTGTTGCACGAAATAAAATCACTGGGATTACGCAAATCATAGTCCAATAAACAGGGCGCACATTTATCAGCTAATTTCTGAATTTTCCTGTTACTGGTACATACATGAGGTTTATCTTGTGATGTTCACCATTGGTAAATAAAGCATTATCGGAGAAGTTGTTTCAACTAGTCATCGATCACCGGCTGAAGCTTTGCGAACGTTTCTTACATAGAGGAGAATGAAAACGGTTCTGTGGAGAATTAGTGATTTACTTTCATTCCGCGCTCTCTATCGACAAAATTTAAAGTAGATTTCTTTTTTTTTACCGAAAAATAATTTCTACTTCGTAATACAGTCGAATCCCGTTTTAACGAATACCATTATGGCGAAAATCTCGTTTTCACGAACACTTTTCCAATTTTCCAGATAAGTTTGCATAGGAACAATGAAAACACCTTTAATTCCTCTATAGCGAAATTTCGTATTAACGAAGATCGTTATAACGGGATTCGACTGTACTAATTGTTTCACTAACCACATTCAAATTTTCCAATTCCTTCAATTTTTTTTATGGAATTTTAAACTATTTACGAAGTTATGGACACTCCCTGTGAATGAGAATATGATGGAAAAAGTCTCATAATGTTTTGAATTTCAAATTTTATTTTCTGAAAACGTCTGGATACGTGACTTATACTCTGAAGATCATTTGCAGTTTTTGAAATGATGTCCAAAGTTCTTTTTTTTATCAATGAAACTATTCTAGCTACCCAATCAGCCAATGGAAACTGACAGATTCATAGATATCGATGGCCTGACAACAAAAGTAAAGTTTAAAGGAAAATAATAATCATTTTAATGATTTTTCAGGCTAGGAAAACACATGAATAACAATTTCACCCTAGAAGCAAAAACGTTTTTTTTTCTCACATAATAGTATCGCCAAACATAAAGCGATATCGCCGACTTTGAGAAACACAAAAGTGGATTGTTCTCCTGGTTGTGGGGGGGGGGGGCTATACTCCAGACTTTGGATCCAGATAACCTCTGGACAACACGTGCAAAGACAACGGTCAATATGTCATTGGAAAGACCAAAGTTTTAGTGTCTAGTGATAGGAAATCAATCTCGATATGACGTCATCGAATGGTACGATGGTGTTACAAACATAAATCGACAAGATTTTTGACTCTTTTGAAAATGGGTCGGGCTTTGAATCACAATAACGTCACCCGATAACACAATAGCGTTGCAAACATGTGCGAAAACTGTCTGTCACGCTCAGGAAGATAGTATAGCCTCGGATCCTCGCCTGCTATCACCTTGCGATGTCGTGTGCGTCGTTGTTGAATTCTTTCAAACAAGCCACATGACAAGCCTACAATAAGCATGTAGTGAAATAAAAGGCAATGAGAAGCAGTCAAAAAAAAAAAATTACGGTCCGAAAATTGAGCATTTTTTCTTCTCAAAATAACGTGATGTCTTATAAATTGTTTTCAAAACATCAGAAACGGCGGTTTAAGAGTCAAAATTCGAAGTCACTAACGGCCGTATTCACCAACACAGTTTAAACTGCAATCGCAAGTGAAAGGATTGAAGATCGAAATGGATTGGTTAAACTGAGGATTTTAACCAGTCCGTGTCGATAGCTAAGGGCCGTATTCACCGACATGGCTTACACTGTAGTCACAATTTTTTGGGTAAGAGATCAACACAGATTGGTTGAAAACCTGAATTTAACCAATCCGCGTCGATCTCTTATCAAAAAAATTGTGACTATAGTTTAATTCATGTCGGTGAATACCGCCCTAATTCTTTAACCTGCGATTGTAGTTTAAACTGTGTTAGTGAATACGGCCGTAATGCTTTTGCAGTTAAAGTATTCACGTTAGAAACTTCGCAGGCGGTGTCGAGGCACATTCTGCACTAAGCTTTTTGACACTATCAATGTTTGGTTCTAAATTTATGCGTATTGGCTCATCATCAATTGACGTGCGCGCCACTCTACACACAATACTGTACTTACATCCTAAAAACAAAACATAAAACGAATGAAATAACGGATATATAGCTTTAACGAACAAACACCAGATTTTCCATCGACCCTCTCGAAGCCACATCATCGCATGGCCATCAAGTACTCGTTACGTTTTATGAGCGATAATTTTCGACGTGTAACTTCTCTCTTGATATCTGTATCGTGCCTTGTTATGGCAACCAATAGGCCTGATCTCATAAACAAACGATGCACGAATCACCATTAAAACGTCATGGAGATATTCCACACACACGCTCGTGTTATTTTTTTATTCCCATCCTATATTCATTTTCCACATGTTAAATTTCTTTACGCATCATTTTTTTTCTGAACTGGGGGGAAAAATACTCTTTTTCAGAATAGAAACATGTATCAGTTTTGTCAAGCACGAGATTCGCAACTTAAGGTTGTTACTATTATATTTGGTATACGTAGTGGCGGATATTCTTCACGTGCTCAGAAATACGTTCCTCACAATTTGGTCCATGCAGTGTAAATGTTGAGGTAAATGAGATAAATCCGGTTATTATGCGTAATGATCGAGCAATGTTCGCCGTGTTTGATATATTTTTCTCAAAAAATTATCGCTTTTACCGGCAGTTATGCATAACACCCTTGTGTCGTTGGTAAGCATGATAAATTGTAGGTGCTAAATTCATCATACGTGCCAGTCTTTTTGCATAATCATCATTTCGTGTTGATAAATATGATAAATCGGCCTCGTATTGCCATGATATGAGTTATTATTTAGATGGCCGTACTTGTGAGTCTTAACCGGATATAATGAACTCTGATTTAATGATTTATCCACAACCCGAAAAACTCATATGACCTATAACTGACTCCTATTTGATGTCTCTACAATTGAACTTCGATATAAAGAACTCCTATTTAAGAAATTTTCGGATAGTATCACGATATAACACGCTTATTTAACAAATTTTACGATGGTTACTTGTTTAACAAACTCTCATGTAACGAATTTTACGATCGCCTCCTGATACAATGATCTCTCATTTAATAAATTTCACTATCAAACGCCGATATAAAGAACTTCTATTTAACAGATTTTACGATCGTACCCCGATATATCCAACTCTGATTCAACAAATTCTTTGATTTAATTTTTACAGCGGCAATGACGAGATATCTCGCCTAAATTGATGCATTTCATCCAGGCACAATCCCGAAATATCTCACCTCCTGAAAATTCTCATATTTCGGCAACGATGAACCCGTACAGCCTTGTAACGAAAGGCCTCTCGTCGTTAAACCATATTTTCTTCCGACTTGTCAATCAACTGCCATAGGGCGGAGTCAGCTTTTGCTTAAAGTCTGATTACGGAAAATGCGAGACGATGCCGCCTGGCAGTCGAGTGGTTAGGGAACTAGCTTCTCACTGTGCAGGTCTGGGTTTGAATCCCGGTCCGGGCAGGGATGTTTACTAACACTAACAAATTCCCTAGACGGATCGTGCTGATGCCTTGGGAATACGTGAGGATCACGTTATTTATTCATTTATGCTTTTCACATGCGTACAAAATAAATAAGAGAAAACGGTAGAGTTTTTCTCTTCTTTGTTTTTTATTACTATTTCAGGAATTGAAGTGAAGTATTTATCAGCTCACGCAAATAATCTTGCTGAAAATAGTAAGTAATATCTAGAAAGTTTAGTGATTTCCACTGTGGCAGTTTCAATGCGGATCAGGAAAACTTTAAAACCACTTGAAGGGTTAAGGAATTCTTTCAAGTTTTTTGTGCATATACAACTAGATCCCAATATAATAGAAACTCTTATTTAACAAACTCTACAATCACACCTCGATGTAATTACTCCTTTGTGATGAATTCTAAATTTGGACCTTGATATGACGAACTTCTGTTCAACGAATTTCACCATCATTACCCGGATAATATCAACTACCATTTAACAAATTATTTGACTTAACGAATTTTCACAAGTTTTGGTGCTTACATTATCACATTGTGCGTATTTATCAAATTTATCAACGACGCTTGATTGTTATTATTTATAATCACCGATAAAAGTAATAATTATTTTGTATTTATCAAATTTACCGATGACACTTGAGTATTACGCATAATCACCGGTAAAATTCATAAAATCACCAAACTTACTGAGACGATTGGCGATTTGCATAATATAACTAATTTATCACATTTACCGTAACGTATACGTACAGCATAACACTTTTAGGAAAAATATCAGCTTTCCAAAGCACGAGATTCACGGCGGTGTTTTCCTAAGAGTAGGTTTTGAGTGTGAGGAAGGGGGATTGGCAAAAAAAATCTCCGAAATTCAAGTTTCTTAACCAATTCACACCCTCACGCTATACATGCGGTGAAAGAAATTCTGCTCTTACGTAAACACCGCTTTGAGGGTGTTGTTATTTATTATTTTGTATCGGTACTGGTAGATATTCTTCACATACTCAATAATACGTCCCTCACAGTTTGATCGATACAGTATAATATAACACACAGCAAAACACATACACGAACCGTAGAAATTCGGCAAGTACCTCACGTACTGAACTGAACTCGCTGCCACCATCACCACCACCACCACTACTACTACAGCACTGCCGTTACTGCTGCTGTGGGAACCTGAATGTGGAACCGCATTGATTTCCAAGTGCTTATTACGGTAAAGGTGTAATTTGGGAAAGCGGGTGGGTTCTCTTGAACGTAACGTGGAAATGGGTGAGGAACGAGCTCCTTGAAGTATATCCGTAGGGCTTTTTTTCCCGTGTTCCCGTGTTATTTCGGTTGCCAATACAGAAATAAAATAAAAACTCTTTTCTATTTTGTTATCAATGATGATGGGTTTTGGCTTCAGTCATTCTGTTTGCGTCCGGAAAAAAAAAAAAGTTACATAAAAGCATTCCGCGAAAGAGAAAATGGGCCTAATTGGATTAGTGTTACGGGAAGGAGGAGGAGGAGGATAGGAATAACAAGGAAAGAGATGACAATAAAAAACACAATTTTTCTCATTTTTGCCCCAAGGGGATGTAAACATAAATATATGACCAGAAGCAAAATTTTCTTCAACCCCATTTTCACATTCCTCTTCGATACCTTGTATTACATATGATAGGAAAATCGACGTTAGAGAGGAATGGAAATCTAAGAAAGGATGCCTTGAGCGTTTTGCTGAATTTTTTATCAACTTTCTCTGTGGTAATTGTATATTTATATTCCTAAATGAACAATGTGACTGAGTTAATGAGAATCCTATGCGTTCTGCTATCTATAATTTTATAGACTTATTTACTGTCTATTCATTATTTAAGCGTTTCTCTCTCGGAACTAACGGTTGGATATCTGGAGGGAGAAATAATAATAATTTAGAAATTATGAGTGTGTTCATTCTCATGCAAAATTGGCGTTTACATGAATAATGGATTCGTATTTTCCGATTGATCACACAATAGTTGATGCTGAAGGCTGTGTATATGTTGTGTGCTTTCAAATGCAATTTATGGAGCGTTATTTAGTATCAGAGACCTATTAGGTATTCATCACCTGCATAGTTTCCTAACCAAGGGCGTAGCGGGGGTGGGGGTGGGGGCTTTGGGATCTGCCCCCCCCCCCCAGGAAATGTGAGAAAATGACCAAAAAAGGGGAAAAGATGACCAAAACTATTGTTCTATCACGTTGGTCCTCCCCCCCCCCGAACGAAATTTCTGGCGACACCCCTGTTCCTAACACTTTTGTTCTTATGGAGAACCCTCCAAACAATTTCTATGGCCTAAGGCAAGTGTATGTTCACTTTTTTTTCGCACATGTCCCTATTTAGGCCATATTTTCTTCTTCCGCATCTCACATCCTGATCCAGAGGGATAAAACTCTTTCCCTTATTAAACTGATATTATTTTCATGAATTTGGAGCAAGAAAAACTGTACTAATAAGTTTGAGTTCCATGAGACCCTTATGTTAGAAATCAGCGAACGTGCTGGAACTCCGTACTTAGCCGGGAGTAACGGCTCATGTGCAGGGTGGTCATAAAATAACTTTGCCGGCATACGGACCTCTAGCGGCCACAAAAAATCATCGAGTGCGAATGAAATTCAAGATATGCGTGTTTCAAATTATGTTCTCGAGAATGAGAAGGGAAACAAAAAAAAAACCTAGCTGTCGCGGTTGCGGTTATAGAAACAACATTTTCAAAAATTCGAATGGCAACACTCCTCTTTATGTAATAAAAACCGATGAATGGAGTTGAAGAACCTCTCCATGGTGAACTTGTGGCGGCAGAATATGCATTGGTTGTTTCTCCGCGTGTTGTCCGCGTCTCCCATCTGCTTTTGGTGCTGCAGGAACCGGTCCAAAGCCAGTCGTGGGTTCTCACTGCGCCGATCACTTCGCAATACATATATAACGCTGTCATTTGAATTTTTTGAAATTTTATTGCTTTGACCGCAACCGTATAAGCAATGTTTTTTTGGTTTTTTTTTTTTCTCTCATTCTCGAGCTCATGCATTGAAACATCTGCATCTCGAACTTCCTTCGCATGCGTGGATTTCTGTGGCCGCTAGGGGCTCGTACATCGGCGAAGCTGTTAATGACCAACCACTCTGTATTCGTACTGTTATTAATCACTACTTTTACCACTCGCACCTATCCTAATTTCAAATATACCGAAACATCCTTCAAGCGTACTACCTCCGCTAGGTGCCGGTTTGTTGCGGTAATTAAAATTTCACAATTATTAATTTTTGTACTCGGCGAAGGGCTTGAGAAGACCGGATTCTCATTCAAGACAAGGACGTTTTCCGCATCCTAGAGATTATCTGAAACTATCTGATCAAAGCAGATAGAGAGTTAGACTTTAATTAACTTGAGGATTTTTTAGATGGAAGGTATATTTACGTAACTTGCAGATTGATCACACTTTTCGTAATTTGTGGTTAGACGCTATCTAACAGACAACATTTACAATCTCGTTATGTTCCGGACTAGTCTTCAATCATGGTAGTCGTCTCCAGACATGAAGAATCTTCTACGAGGGTATAATGCGGGCAAAACTGCACCGGTGACGTCACGTGAGTGGTGCATCGCGAGGCTGGCATGGAGCCAGCCCAAGAGGGGCAATTCAAGCATCCGAATTTCTAAATTACTCCAATAAAAGAGGCCTTGAACTCTCTCCCCTCGCACTTTCTTTTAACTGACTCTTTATTAGAGTAATTCCTATTCACATCTAATACACGGCAGTATGTAAAAAAAAAAAAATGTCGCCAGTGACATTACATTTTTTTCCCCTTTTATTTCGCTCTCTCATGTCGCAAAATGTCAATTTGTTGCATTAGCATAGAGATGAATGTATTCGAAGAGAGTTGGAAACACATTATTGGATGTCTAGTTAACGGATAATTCTCTGGAAGAAAAAAAAAAGCCGAAAGAGATAACATTGGGAAATGCATGTCGGCACAATCGGTTTTTTTTTTGGTTCTTTTTTGGTTGTTGGAGACAAGCGTCGTTAATGGCAAATGATGTCTATATTTTCATTGATGTAAACATGTAGTTTTTTTTTCTTTTTTTGAAACACAATACATTTCCATACCGGAGAATTCTCGTTCATCTACTTCTTCGGTTTACAACATACCCAAGAAACTTGCGTTTGTAATTGGCTGACAATAGACTAAAGACGTGTACGTGCGGTTTACATGCATACAGTACAGTTAGACCTCACAAATCCGGACGACACTGCAGCCGAAATTTCTTATTGTTCGAACGGGGATTTTTTTTATACGTTTTTTCTTCACCTTTTAATTATATTTCGGATTTTTCTAATGCATCAGTATATTATTTCTTTTTTTTGTGCCACTTATTGTTGGTATCCACTGCGATTTTCGGACTGCACCGCGGATCACCAGTACGAATATTGAGCCGCTGTGGTGGTCGAGTGATCATAGCAGAGCTGTAACCGAAAGGGGGGGGGCAAATATTGTCCCCCACAATCCCAGAAGCTATTTCAGCTGGTAACTGTATCTATGGAAAAGTTATGGAGCCTATTTCTTTTTTCATACGGTCCCTGGGTTCTCTAAAAGTTATAACTTAGAAAGGAATTTCCTCTCACTGGCATTTTTTTAAGCAAGTGAGGAAAATTTAATTACCTGTAACTTGACCAATTTCTGGTCTTACATGTGCCAATAAACGTCCATTTTCTTTACTATGACTTCTAAATACAAATACAAATACAACGCCACAACAGGCAAAATGCCCAACGAAGTGGATGTCATATATTTCAAAAATACAAATGTATACAGTACAGTTCCAAAACCTAGAAAAAGATAGAAAGTTTGAATCCTGTAACATTCGAGCAATTTTTCTTTTCTTGAAATTCTTTTAGGATGATCCGTTTTAAAATTTAGATTTTTTTTTTTTTTTTACAATTGGAAATTACCTGTACGATTGACGGATAAGGAATCAGGTATTGGGTGAAGATAAGAATTTGATACCCTGTATACGTATATGCTTTTAGATAGGGTTGTTTTATTTTATTTATATTTGACATGCGTACTTTCATGGACATCTTTCTTCAGCCACCTCGTTGGGCATTTTGCATGTGTTGTGTGGCCTTTATATTTGTATTTGTACATAGCTCTCGATCAATCTTGGGGTAATGTCGGCTAAAAATTTCCATCAAAATATGATAATTAACTTAAAATTCAGTGATTCATAAATATGGTTCGTTCACATAAATTTAGCATGTTTAACTTCGTCTTTCTATGTTTTTTTTTTATGTTTAGCATAAGATAAGTCCAGTCTTTTTCCATTATTTCTGATCGTGTGATTCGCATACATTCGACATGTGTCCCTTTACAAATTATAATCGTTCATTTGTTCTTTCCCATTTGATAGAACTCGATGTATTCGATATTTCGCTCACATGGGCTTTTTACATGTCTGTTCCAATTTTCGAAACATTCACAGTTAAGATGACATGAATGTCGCTCTCCACTTGTTAATACAAGATATACGGAAGACTGGATGTTGTGAAGATATTTATTATTTGAGATGTTAATTTTTTTTTTTTTTTTTTTTTTTTTTTTTTAAGGAAGGAAAAAAAAAACTCATCACTACCTCTACCGGGAGTCGAACCCGGGTCCCTCGATTGCCGGACGAGTGCTCTAGCGAAGGAAAATCTCTATCTCCTCTGTAGCTTAGTGGTCAGAGCACTCGTCCGGCAATCGAGGGACCCGGGTTCGACTCCCGGTAGAGGTAGTGATGAGTTTTTTCCTTCCTTAAAAAAAAAAAAAAAAAAAAAAAAATTAACATCTCAAATAATAAATATCTTCACAACATCCAGTCTTCCGTATATCTTGTATTCACAGTTAAATTTCAAACTCGAGCCGGAATATACAACAAGAAGCACATCGAACTGATATAAGTTTCTCTGTTTATATATTATTATTTGGAAACGAAATTTCTCAATGATACATTATAACCATAGTATTTTAATAGTTTGAATAATTTATAGCATGTATTTTCATATAATTTTTCATCCGTATTTTGTTGGATAGTCTCATCATAACGCTTGGCAGCCGCATACCAAAATAGGTTTTGCTTAAAATTGTGTTTACTCATCAGTCACCACTGATTTGAAAAATAGACAACATCACCCGTATTACATATATATTCTGCACGTATAATACATACGAAGTGTTTCACGAAGAATCACCGTCATATTTCATGATTGAAGTTTATGAAATATCCATAAAAAAGTAATCAGCATGACCAAGACATGACGAGGATTTTTCCGGCTGTGATTTTTTTTTTCTGTCGGTCAATTTCCCTAGCGATGAATTATCCTAACTGTAAACTGCGTGGTGTGAATTTTAGTCGGTGTATTTTCCCAGCGGTGATATTTCGGTCTGTGAATTTTGCCAGCAGTGGTATTTCTGTCGATGAATTCCGTGTCGGTGAAATTTTTCGGTCTTTGTATTTTCATAGCGGTGAATTATCCTATCGGTAAACTGCGTGGTGGCGAATTGTTGTCGGTGAATATTCCGACGGTTAATTATTCTGTCGGTGAATATTCCGGTGGGGAATTATTCTGTCGGTGAATATTCCGGTGGTGAATTATTCTGTCGGTGAATATTCCGGTGGTGAATTATTCTGTCGGCAAACTGGCATCTTCAGGTTCTTCCTCCACCATGGCCCACACATCCCTCGTTGTACCCAGCTTATATCCTCCATGGGGGACAGAGCGAGGCATAGGCACCGGAATCTAGGGGCCGAGGCAATTTGAGCCCCCCCTCCCTCCCAATAAATGTTGTAAGGGGGACTGAGCTCCTCCAATTATTTCCGAAAGAACAATGCAGCGCACCTACCTCCTACTGTGCACGCGCTTGAGCCCCGTATATTCGGGGCGACCAGCAACTTTCAGCCCCTCCAATGCTTTCTCCACGTCGACTCCTCTAACGGGGGGACATTCCCAGTCTGGTGTGTCGGTAAACAGCGTGGTGGACAAATTATTGGCGGGTGAGAGGTAGATTTTCCGTAAATCAGGAGTACCGAATCACATTATCTGAAGTTAACCAATAGATTTTATGAAGGTTATAAATTTAACCAAATTCTGAAATACTCATTGTGGAATACTCACTCTTAATAAAAAAAAATTAAATATATTAAAATGAAGGAGACACTTTTGATTTCATATGAATCCACTTACACGGGAAGCAAAAACTAAGAATAAATCAAGTGCAATCAAAAGAATTTTCAAACAACAGAAGAAGAATTTTCTAGAAAACATCTCGCACATGCAACAAAAAAAAAGCACATCATCTTTGAAAAAAGAAGACTCATATATATATTTCATATATAGCATAAAAGGTTGCATAGCTTATTCATAAAAGGAGCTATCACCGTCATGATGGAGGATATTCGTTCATGAAATATTCATAAGAAAGTAATCAGCATGTCCAAGACATGACGAGTGCTTGCTTTGCTCGTGTTAAGAAAATACAAAGATGGCGGTAACGATGAATAAATAAAATGAAATTCCTGTATATATATTAAAGGGGCGATGAATTTTCAATAGTTTTTTTTTCTTCCTTCAAGAGATGCTCCAACGCCATCTAAGATTGATCTCTTGACATTTTTATTTTTCATTTTTCCCGCGTCTTATATCTAATACCGACGAGAAAATTTCCTATAGAGTAAATATCACTGAATATAATTCAAATCTTATTCGGATTTATTTTTATTTATGCTAACGAAATCATACTCATCGTGTAAGTTATTTATTCAGTTTGAAAATTCGCATGTCTGATGGATGGCCCGTTCAGTAATTTCCTGAATATTCAGTGGTTTCTGGACGGAATATGATTTGTACGGGTTTTTTTTTTTTTGAATGATTCGATGGTTCTTGTAAGAAAATTTCGCATTCCTAAATTTAATAAGAAATGTGCGCATCGATCTAATGAATATTTAATAGGGATTTTTATATATGTGATCAATGTTTAGACTAGGAAAAAATGCGGTTGCGAGAGTAATATTGGATGTTCAGAGCGGAATGCGAAACCTCAATGAGTAAATTCAATTGAGACGCAAACGCCACTTTGCACCAAAAATGTCACGGATTTTTTTCCCCCAAATACTGCAAATTTACGACTGAATTGCTGGTTTCAGAATTTCGTGCTGAAAAGAAGTGATAGAGAATACATTTAAACAGCAATTCTCGCCATAAAATGCATGGTCGTAAAGCAAACTGAGCCTCTAGATTAGTAGTCCCTATCCCTTTCTTTCGCCCTGCTTCACCTAAGAATCTTGTGAAATACTTATTCCCCCCCCCCCACCCACGTTTAAAAGACACACGTGCAAGGTCCGGAACTAGATTTGATGGGG
The DNA here is from genome assembly GCF_987345545.1 of Pholcus phalangioides. NCBI lineage: Eukaryota > Metazoa > Arthropoda > Arachnida > Araneae > Pholcidae > Pholcus > Pholcus phalangioides. The sequence goes on from NW_028301628.1 coordinate 27,449,646, forward strand.
GCCCTACGCTATTGAAGATAATGAAGATAATGAGACCCGTTATATGCCAATTTCCTACTGACCAAGGGGTAAATGTGATTGAACATTTATAATGTGAGGTAACAAAACCATAAACTCTCTTGTTCAATGCGTTAAAATTAGATGTTTGAGCAATGTCTGAAAAAAAAACAATAACAAATTTGAGATTTCTGAGGCCCTCAGCAGACCCTCGGGGACCATAAGCTGCACCTGTCTAACCTATAGGAAAATTCGGCACTGCATACGTGGGAGGGCGGATATGGAGCCCATGCAGTCCGCCCCCCACACGGAAGATGATCGGAAACTGGAAATTTTTTTTAAGTTGGAACATTTAAAAAAAGTTCCTTAACTTCTCTTTTGTGGTCCAGAGTATTTGTCTGAAACTTCATTGGTACAGTTCGTACTTTATAGTGCCTTTTACACATTTAGGAAGGCTCCTGAATGTTTGTCCTTTCGCGTTATTTGCATTGCCTATGAGTTCAGCTATGAAGCCGTACTCATAGGCGCCTTCCTTGATCGTATGGGATTGTTATAACAATGATGTAACGTTGTTTCCTGATGCAGTCTTATGTCCTGATGCCTGGAAGTTGTCTTTTCTTAAGCGATTCTGGTATCCTTTGTTTACGCAGTTGATTGACGAACTCATGGTCCATTCTAACCATGACTCGACGTTGGACCGCAGATAAAAGGGTTAAATACAGTTTCAATCATTTTACGCAATTATTAAATGATTTTTCTTAGGGTCACAAACTTACAATTTGCATGGAGAAGTTTTCTTTGCTTCCCCACAATTCCAAATTAACCTGTGTGTGCGACCCTCCCCTCAAAAAAATTTAAGTCCTGCTTACATCCCCGTCCCGCATGTTTCTTATTATAGTATTCGAAAATGGAACACCAATCAACGGGGAGGAAGCTGAAAAGACTATTTATCAGGTCTAAAGCAGGATTTTGTAACTTTTGAGACCAAACAAGTCATACTGTTGTATTTCGATTCACACAGTGGCGTCTCAACGGTTGGACACAATGAGGACTAGAGCTACGAGTTAAACTTTCTGAGATCCTTTTTTCATTAAGTATGAATTGGATGAGAATTTAATTTAAACCGAAATTATATTTTATCAAACACGAATTTTCCATCTTCTTTCTAGTTCTTTATTGAATGTTAATTTTCATTTATTGTGGAAATTCTCTTTTCCCATTGAATATATAAAGATTTCATTAATTCTGAGAAAATATTTTTCATCAAAAAAGGAATTTTCATGAATACTCATTGCTCCAATTAAAAATCAAATTGCTCCTGTTTGAGGCTTGAGCCCCACGTTGGGAATCTTGACTCTAGATAGAGCTGCGAATGAACCAATAAAGCGCAGGTTTTGGCATTTATCTATCATGGATAGCAGAAGGGATGGGTGGTTTTTTGAATCAGAAGAAAGCAAATATGCATCTTTCATGCACGGGTGCTGCTGCGGAAATGCTTTGAAAAGCCGAAAGACTATACTTGGTATGTTTTCTGACAAAACGCGTGCTAGATCGAAAAATCTTTAATCGATAGAACCGGTATTTTTTGTTCGAAACGAGAAACTTCATGTATTGCACATAGGCAAATCAACCCATTTTGCTCAGACCCCGGTGAAATCCCTCAAAGGCTTGTCGGAAAACACTACCGGTACAGTCTTTGATCACAGCCACGGGATCCCGAAATAACTATTGCTACTACTTATACAACCGTATACGGACCTCGTAAACATTCCTCTGGGCAATACATGCCGGAACGTGTGTTCTGAGAGTACCGCGTGGTTCTAACGTATTTATGTTGTCCGTGCGTATGCATGCTCCGTGTTCTCCAGTGGTACTGCCATCTCTTTATTTCAACCGCAAACTCACTCCGATCATTATCACCATACAGCAATTTACTACCGATTGAGTTAGGTTGGAAATCTTTCTCTCTAGAGAAAACATGCTGAATTTCCGCCCTCCTCTTGAGCACGGACAAGACTTTCGGCGAGCAGATATTGAGAAGGCGCCATCAATCGGCGGTAGCCTCAGGTCCAATAGGCAAAATACTTTTCTTCGCCCCAGGATCGAAATTGCAGATCTGACGCCAGCCTTCATTTTAATCGACGAGTATCTTTCCACTAGGCCATTTGTGCTCATAAATGCTGTTGCCATATGTCTTCAATATTTTTTGGACTGAAAATGGCAAATGCCTGAATTTTTAAATTATGTATGTATCGTGCCGGTGCCTTCTCTCTGCGGAGAACCTCTTTCAAATGGAAGACAGATTCGCATTCGCTCCTCGAAGTTGGAAAACCAACTTCGGCTGAACACCGCTGTGCCGCCAACGGGGATAGAACCTGAATTCTTGAGATTCAATTGCCCACATTACCACACAGCGACATCGTGAAATTGCCAGACGATCCCGTCTGGGAAAACAGAAAACATAACTTACCGCTTATCCATTTAGTGTCAAAGGTAATGGATTGCCTTATTACTATTGGTCATGGCTTCAGGAAAGAATAATTGCTACATAATGACGGCAACTATCGCCATGAAGAAGGTAATGCCTATTTCACTCTCTTATACAATCTCCGATTCTCGATCTTCCATGAACAACTCAAAAAATGAGTAGGAAGTTCCCATACACACACAGTCGGCCCTGCTAAATTGAATATCAACGATTCAAGCACACACAATATCCAGTTATGCGGGGAACAATTTAATTGTCATTTTACAAAGTTGGTACACTTTGTGTATTGAAAACTGATGAAAAGGATCATTAATAATGAAGCTTTTCTCGAACAAATCAGACTTCAAAAGTGAAATGAAAATTATAATTAATTACACAATGATCACTTTGCCTTTTTTATTTTTCGTTAAGAAAGTTTACGACCTCTCTTGGCCCAAGAGAGAACAAAAATAAAGTAGTTTAATGCACGTATTAAAAGCAACTTGAATACTTAAAAGCCAGTACATACCTTGCAAATGAAATGTATTTTTCTTTTTATTCTCAACTTATAGTAACGCATTTTCACTTAATTCTAAATTTTTCCATTCAATAAAAACTCTGTATATAGTGGTTGATGTGTATTAACAGTGGACAAGTGTAGCTTAATATATTCAATTTAGATCCGTATTTACCGACATGGTTTAATTTAAACCAGTGATTCTCAACGTGGGGCGGTGGAATGTTCCAGGGGGCGGTAGAAGCTACGGGTATAACATAGGGTCCTATGGGTTAGATTACGTTGGGGGGCGATGGAAGAAAACAATTTCTGAAGAAGGGGGCGATGGGATAAAAAAAAAGTTTTGGAAACTATAGTTTAAACTGTAGGCACAATTTCTGGATAAGAGTTCGACATAAATTGGTTAAAAACCTTGATTTTACCAATCCGCGTCGATCTCTTATCAAAAAATTGTGACAATAGTTTATACCATGTGGGTGAATACCGCCCTTAGGGGGGGAAAGTGGTTGAAATTATCATATTAAGCAAAGAACTTTTGGTGCCGGAGGATTTTATCAGTTTAAGCGGGATAACCGTTACCCGACTAAGCGGGGCCCACAGTACCTAGAATTGCGTAGCAGGCTGTCGTGCCGTTAGAAATGTTCAATGATCGACGTCAGAAAAATGTGTAATGGTGAGTATATCCTTGAAAAATCAGAGGAAGCTGACTCAATAATATTTCCACATTTCTGTAGAACAGAAAAATTGTTCTGCTCGTGGAACTCTAGAAAGAGCATAGGATGTTGATGAATTTCTGCCTATGATGTGCACTTCTTTCCTGAAGAAAAAAGTCAAAGAAAGATGGCGTCCCATATATACCCTTCAAAATTATTATTTTTTCCCCTGACGTAAGCAGATTTATTTCTATTTGGATCAGAACTTTTACCAGTGCAAAGAAGAATAACTCCGATCCATTTATCTTGGGGCCCCGAATCGGAAGCTCTCACCATAATACCTCCCAGTGATTTCCTTCCTGTCCCCCCTGTGGGGTAAGGGATGACTCTTACTTACTTTACTTTTATATATTTTTCTTGCAAACGGAGTCGTCCGTAATCATGACTCAACTCATCGTTCTTAACGACACTCATGCAACTCATGAATGCAGGTGGAATCGCCCGTCTGGTTTTTCTCATATGTGCTCATCGCATACACTGTCTTCCGGGTTAGCATCATGGCACTGGCGTGTGGCCAAGAAAAGTTCGCCATTTTTATTTCTATCTTGTGATAATGATAAATGACACGCGCTCATAACATCATGAATCATTTTTCCTCTCTCTCCTGTCCCTGGATTACGATTGGCCACTCAGTTTTCTTGAGGCGAAGCCGTCTGAGTAAACTCTGCGAAGTTTATTGGCAGAAGAAAATATTGAAAACGTCATTGGGTATTTTTGGTGACATCTGCGGTGAGAAGATTGCAGTTTCAATCTTGTACTGATCTGGTCTCCATGTTGGACAATATATTTGAATCATTGTCCTCAATGACCGGAGGTGTACGAATTTATCTGGTATATTGTAGGATGATTGAGCATCAAAAACTACTTATATGATCAAAAATCATTGTAATTTGAATGAGAATCGTATCGACCAACTATCTATGGCTATCGATTTCAATTTACAGTACCGTAAAGCTAACGGTGCGAGTTCTTGTATATTATGGTGAATGATAGGATCCTCATTAACTATATTCTAATGAGAGTCTTGAACAAATGCAATCGTAAGACATTGTTGTATTAATTACACGACAAGTCTAAAATGTATAGGATATTTCAGCCCTTTGTATCCATGTCTGAAAAAAATGTAAAAACACATAACAAACAAGGGATAAGATCTGTAATAAAAGTAAGATTGGTCTGCGTGAGAATCTCGCGCGATAGACGTGGAACTTCTAGGTCGTTCATGTCTTATTTACCATGACTATATTCACCTCGCCTCACATCTGTCTTTTACTGGTCGCAAGATATAGAAGCTTGGGAACACAAACTCCATCCTAACCCTATTTGCTTCTCTTCCAAACTGTATGCATCGCCTTCCTACCATCTCTAAAGGGGACGTTCTACGATTCCAGCTGAGTCACGGGTTGTACGGTAAGGTAATAAACTGTGTTTGTCCGACACGAACTGCAAAATGGTCAGGCAACCGCTTTTAAGGGAAAGGAAAGCTTGCAATATTTCCATTCCATAAAGTTTCATTTCAGAAAGTAGAAACCAGGCATAAGACTATTTTACTGCACACCAACTCCGGTCATATCACCATGCAGCAAACTACTACCGAACGCGTTAGGTCGGAATTTAAGGCTCCTTCTATCGGTGGTCACCTCGGGTTCGGTAGGTAGAGAAGTTTTATTTATGTCCTTCCCCCCCCCCCCCTCTCCATGACCGATCTTGTGGACTTGGCGGCAGCATTCATGGTTGTAGACGAGTACTCAGTAGGGTGTGCATTACACACCCTGTGCATACTTACACCCCTTAGGGTAACCAGCTTATATCTCCCATGAAGACAGAGCTGGGGTATGTTTGCTGATGGTGGTTGCAGACGAGTATTTTACCCGTGTACCACTCAGGCACCAGGTATATACTAAGAATCAGAAAACAGAACAAACCAGGGATAAGAGTGGGAAGCTGGGAAAAAAACAGAGCAAAACCCGGGGAAAAGACTCGGAAGCTGAAAAAAACGGGACAAATCAGGGATAAAACTGAGAACTTGGGGGTAAAAAAAGTCAGAATAAACCAGGGAAAAGTGTGGGAAACTGAAATAATTAGAACATACCAAGGAGAAGAAGACTGGGAACCCCCTCTAAACATAACAAAATGACAAACCACGAATAAGACTGAAAATATTACAAGCTGCTGTGGAATCTCTCTAGGGTTGCTCGGTGTTTTCGGTTCTGCTTGACCTAAGTTATTGTTTCAGAGCATTGCTTTATATAAAACTCATCGAATTATTGCGTTTCTCAGTCTTTTTTTTTAGTAAAATCCGTTCAAGAATACATGAAAATATTTAATTGGAGAAAACAATACTGGACCACAGATATGAGGAAACAAGTACCGAACACTCATTTAAAAAATTATAGATAACAAAGGGAAAACTTCGCATAAATGTTCGAACACCACTCATTATTTTCGCCTTTGATTCAGACATTGACGCTGTTTAATCACACACAGACTTTCTATTCCTAACTAATGTCTTCTATCACATTAGATGGTAATGAAAGATCATCCATCATACTTACTTCATTTGCAAATATGATAGATGATTTACCGGTTAGTGAAGATCAGATCTATAATGCGAACTATAATAATGCGTTTTTCGTTCAGTTAAAGGGAAGTAATATATGAATGATGCCGAATATTCAAGCCAATTTCTCTCTCCTGTGTAACTCACGCGTAATTTCTCTCTCTTCCGGAGAAAGTTCGTAGATGAAGAAGCATTTTTAATACTAAGACAACAACACACAGCTGGAGAAATTTCTTTTCCATCATCTCTTCAGCAGCAGTAGCCGCAGCCAAATAACTCACTGGCACGAAAATCTTTACTCTATTGCCTCGGCGGCGGCATTTTCCAGGGATAGGAGTTACAGTGGCAGTACCGCTTCCCCAAAGTATGTATGTATAAAGCCATCGCACGCGAAATCTCTAGCATGATTTCCAGCGGCACGAACCCAATCATTCGGCGCGAAAATACTTGAATCCTTCATTTGTCGTGGGAAGAAGCCGCCGAAACTGAATTATTTTTCCCCCGGTTAAAGCGGAAAAATCTCATTATCTCATATGAAACTTCTGTGCTTTATGCGATTTCGGAGGGGAGGAAACAAAAATTGCTATTTACCTGAATAAATCATCAGCAGTGAGAGTTTTCATTCGGCGAAATAACCTCTTACATTCAACGTAAGTGAAGATTCATCCTCCAGTTTTCAAAAAGATGTTCAATTTCATTTCACGACGGCAATCAGACTTTTACTCGTGGCTTTAACTTCTCGTGAGATTATCAAAGGAAAAAAGCCAGAACTCTTTAATCGCATCACGGATATTTTACCGGACCAGTTAATTTGAATGTGTAATTAAGTTACAAGTAGATGTAGGCAAAATACATTCCTTAAATATTTCGGATCATCGTAAATCGATTCGTGAGTTTCGTAACCTATGTGGCTTTCTGCTGTGCGATATACTTTAGAAACTGATAATCTTCGAATTTTAAGCAAGGAAATACCACTGTGTTGCGAATATACAAGACAATTAGAGAGGTGGCGGACTCAACCTTGTCTGTCTTGAAGCAACTAAACCAGTTTTTTTTTGTTCAAAGTGACGCCTAAAGGTGGGCCACACTCGTGTCCAGGCTGGCCCAATAGTCATTCACAAATGTTCGCTTCCAATGTTTGCTTTCCCCTTCTGTAATGAGGCACCAGTGCCTTAAGCTGGATGCACACTGGCCCTATGCCCATGAGAACATTCCAACACGCCAACGCCTATTGTGGCTGTTGGCGTTCTCCGATCAATATGTGGCCACACGGGGAAGGAAGGTGCCTCCCTTGACTTTGCCTGAGGGCTGTAAAGTACTGGCTGTTCTCTTCGACCAGTCTTCCAATACCGCCGAGCTTGCAACATTTAATAATCATTGCCAATGTGGAGCGGCCACACTACTCACCCATGACTAACTTTGTAACATGCGGTCATAGCTAAATCGTTGAAAAAACGCGGGATAAGGACTACCTATAGTACTACCTACCTACCTACACTGAATAAATCCAAGCACACTCATCATTTGTCATTAATGCACAGTGTGACATCAGTAGTATCGTTACAACAAATAGCAGACCCCCTATGCTTTTTTTAACTATTAGACGTCACATTGACAAGAAAACTGGTTTTTCCTCACCCTTGATGAGCCCCCAGAGATTTTTCAAGACGTCTTATGACTAGCTATAACGTTAATACTGACGTCACTTTTTGAGCTTACATGGTGGAGGAATTAGCCTAAGGTTCCAAAGAGCACTAAAATATATGAATGCTTTACACATCATTCCTTGCAAAGTGTGTCATGTGATCGACCCTCCAGAGAACCAGTTCCTATTCAGATCAAACACGTTCAGTGATTGCGCAACACTGAGATTGTGTGGGTATCGTGTTGGACTCTCATCACGAGGATCCAGATTCTAACCATCCTCACAACACAGTGATAGTCGGCTGAAGTTTGTTTTCTGCAGTTTTCAAACGTCGAAGTGCGAATGCGAGCCGATCGCTTATTCGAAAAATTTTCTCCGCAGAGTGTTGGCAGATCTTCAACACGATGTTTACATAACATGAAAATTCCAGCATTTGGCATTTTCACTGCAAAATATGGAAGGTACACATCATCACTAAAACACAAAACCAATATAAATCTGGCAACCGAAATACTTTAAGGCTACGGGTATATACACACACGCAACGCTTTTCTGAACGTACAATTTTTTTTAGAAATTCTGCAGAGAAATATGTATGAGGTGCGTGTACGGTTTGGTTGAAGGACATCGCGGGTATTTGAGGTTTTGGGAAAAATTCCTACCACACGATATGAAGAGGAAAAATATCCCATTAGATCCCGACCGGTCACTCTTTCAAGTATTTAACATACCTGGAACTTTTCAAATTCGGTGATAGAGAAAAAAAATTGGTATTTTCAGCATGGTGTGGCCGTTGACCATCCAGCTATTGTTAGTTTCTGACAGTTCTTAAAGTCAAGAAAGTCTGAAGTTATTCTTGACAAATTTTGGCACATCTGCAAATACCCTTTCCATTCGAGAAGGAATGTCTTGAATGCCTGCAGTCACGGACTACGTATACGCTGTATGTATTTGATCTAAATGAAGAATAGATATTTCATTCAATCGGGGGCCGTAGATGAGTTTGTGACTTATGCCCCTTTATTATTGGTGCTTTGTGGCCATGTTGTTCGTTGTACCGAGCTCACTGTGCCCTAATCATCGCCGTCATTAACACTCCATGGATTGCTTCACATGGCATTTTAAAAAATTGACGTGATATTTATAATGATAAATACCATTCAATTATAAAAAAGACAAATATCACTGAAGATAATATCAGACCAGATCAGAATTGAACTTTGAGCCGATTCCCAGCCGGTGAGGGCCAACTGCCGGCATAAAAACTGGCCAAGAAGGCCTGTGAAGAAGAAAATGTGTCCATGTTTGTAGATAGATATGTGTTTGCATGAATGTGTAGTGTATGTAAAAAGAACTGGTCAAATTGGTTAAAAGTCATGATCTGGCCATAAGCAGGCAAATGCCACCACAGTTCACAGAAGCAGGTCACACAATCTGCAGCTAGCAACATCTATTCGAAGTGGAATGGGGGAAAAACCATCACATGGGAGTCGTGATGCAAAAAACCCCAGCAATAACATCAAAAATACCATACAGGTAACAAAGTCCTGTTTCAACTCAGAGCATCAGAAATTAATGGGGATTTACTATTGACAAATTTTATGTAAGCAAAACAATCCAAAGTTCAAAAAGAGTCTTCTCGCTCTTTTTTTTTTTTTTTTTTACACCTTTTTCATATGTACATCATATGCAGGTCAATGTTCAGTATACAAGTTTAATTGGGAAATATATGTGTATATTCAAAATTCAATAATGAAAAGATGCAAATCGAATAGATGCGAATAAATGCCAAAAGTGTATAGATACAGAGTATGCAAGTAATGTGAGCATATACAGTTGAATGAGAGAATTTATGTATTAAAATTGTATGTATGCAATGAGATTTTTAGAAGAAAACACCCTTACAAATTTTCCCATGTAAGGTGCCCAATCTGTTTGGGCGTCCTATATTTCCTTAAGCAGTCAGCATCATAGTCAACTATTTCCTTCAAATGTTCAAATTGAGAATTAAACATTCGATCTCAAATTGATCATTGTTTAACTTCTTTATATATGTGAAGATGTGAGGTATATATAAGTCTTGTCTGATGTTAATTCCACGAACAAACCAAGGGGCTCCAACAAATCTTCTGAGTATTTTGTTCTGCATAGTCTGTAGTTTTTTGATGTTCGTTTTACAAGCTTGAGCCCAAGCTGGCGAAACATAGAGTAGTGTAGGTCTTATTATAGATTTGAAGAGAATGATTTTGTTCTTTAATGTAAAGGCCCGTTTACACGAGATAAGTGCTTTAGTAGGTAACTTAATTTTTAGTTGCCAAGTACGATACAATGTATGCAGACGATAAGGGCCGTTTACACGGCTTTAGTTGGCAAGTGCAGAAGTGATTTAGTTGGTAAGTGAGATAAGAACGGTTCTATTTTTTCTGGTTAAGTAGACCTATGCGCATGCGCCAGTGGGCGTGACCTGCCGCTCTTGGAGGGGTTTATTTTGATCTCAACCGTGAACCTGTTCATACTCCGTCGTCTCCTGAAGTTTCGCTAGAATTCCACGGAAATATTTGATGGTGAGGTGGCCAGAGGACACAACCTTCAAGTTTGATGAAAAATATCTTCGCCATGAATGTTTTTTGAACTATAGAAATGAAAATTACCTTAAAAAACAAGCTAAAAATTATTTGATGTTGGAAAAAGCTATGGAATATTCTGTCGACGTGATGTCAGGAGTTGAAAAAAATTGAAGATTCAAAAATATATATCAGGTAGGGAGGATTGATATATTAAAAACTGGAGGGGGGGGGTTTCGAATATTTCTCTCGACCAGAACGAATTTGCTGCCATCTGTTGTAAAAATACATGATCAAATACTGTATTTAACATAAAGATATCATCTCTATAAATTAAATTAAAAAATAATAAATTTGGAAATTTGGAAATAATTTTTGTTTAATGAATTATTTTTTATTTAATATTTTATTTTTATATTATTATTTTATTATTTAATTTTCAACCCTTAGAATTTCCTACGAATGCCAAGAATCTTTTCCAGTATTTTCGGCTTACATAATTCACAATTTATCTCCTCTTTAACTTCGATTAAAATATCATATAATCGATATTTACAACTTAGAGGAGAAATAGAGAAATATTATATTTCTTCTCGATGATTAACATAAGTTTATAATATGTTGTGTATCGTTTTTTCCCCTCTTGGGTAAGTGAAAGTGAATAAATTTATATTCTTTAAAAAAAATATCATATAATATGGCTCTGATCACGGTATTCGTATGTTCTACCTGATCATCTTCATCCATTGTTACGAAAGCTATGAGCTTTAAAAAAAAGCATTTCTCTGAATGCCAGATAAATAAAAAATTATTACTATTATACTCCCGCACGTTGCGTCTCTCTCTCTCCGTGGATTTGAGTAGACTGAAGCGCGCATGCGCTAACTGCGCTCACCTCCGTAAAAATTATCCAATGAGCGTCTACTTACCACTAATACGTGTGGACACTTCAAGAAGAATCGGTAAGTTAAAATTAAGTTGCCTACTAAAGCACTTGTCTCGTGTAAACGGGCCTTAAGTTTAATGTAAGCCTGTGGAAATGTGATACGATTGAGCATACCCATAATTCTATTAGATTTGTTTATTACATGATCAATGTGTGAAGAGAAAGATAGATTTTTGTTGAGAATAAAGCCCAAGTATTTTATTTGTCTAACAGGGCTTAATGATTGTGTGCCAATTTGAAGTCGTCTGTCCGGTATTTTACGACGTCTAGTGAACCATAAAAATTTGCATTTGTCACTATCCAGTTGGATGGCAGATTGATCACACCAATATTCTATTTCATCCATGGTTTCTTGTAAATTGTTGAAGGCCTGATTTGCATCCCTACTACTTCACAAAACTGCACAGTCGTCTGCAAATAAAGATATTATGCCACTTTGGGGACAAGGTATGTCATTAATGTATAGCAGGAACAGTTGTGGCCCCAACACACTGCCCTGAGGCACAGAGACATGAATTTGTTTTATTGAAAAAGTGTATTTTGAATTTTTACTTGAAAAGTTCGACCTAAAAGATAATGATAGAAGGATATGACTATGTGCGGAGGCGTATTTAATTCAATGAGCTATATATTTTCAACTATATTTTCATAATTTAAAGTACCTCAAAAGCTTGTTAAACATTTTAAAATTTCTTTAAAAATAAAAAAATCACGGCAAAAAATTAAATTGCACGAACAAGTTCATAAAATTGAATATTTTATTAGAAAAACGAAAAGTAATTCTATATGTAAAGAACAGATGGCGCTGACCTACAATAAATAAAGTACATTTTGCTGATCGAAGGTCATCTCATCCAGATTTGAAAACTTTAAAATGTGTGTGTCAGGAGACACACTTGTGCCGATATAGTGGTTACACATTTATTTCTGTTTACAATAGATGGCACCGTTACATCTAAAAATCATAATAGTTTTCGAATTGAAACAGAACTTGGATTAACGAGCAATTCGCATAACGAACAAACACTTTGATTCTGTTAACGAGCGATGGTTCCCGTTACGAGCAAAATTTCGCCCTTTGTTTATTTTCACGTTATGAAAACTGATATGATTGTTTTTTACTTTCGTCCATACACGTACTGTGGATAATATTCTTCCCACACAGTCCCAGTAAGCGTGCCGTACTCGAAAAATTACCACACGTGCGAGTGTGACTGTTTATGATGCGAAACTAGATGAACATTGTAACCAAGCGTATACATGCGCTCAAAATTTTCTCTTTAATTCTGCTTGGGGAAAAAACTGAGGGCTGATTTCATTACTGAACAAGAATTTGAGGGAGCTAGCTCGTGAACAGGAGCCAACATTTGGCGAAGATATTGCGTTCCTTGGGGAAGACCATGGGACTGGAAGTGCATGGGAATGACATTCCACAACTAGAGGTAGAACATGGCCAGGAGTGTTGACCTGATGGATGATGAACTGATGTATCTCCTCTGCACGCAACAGCGATAGTTTATGGAGGAAATCTCGTCTGAGGAAGAGAGAAGTTCCCCACTTCAAACGAGAAAAGAAAGATGTATAGAATGTGGGAATCTGTGCAACGTTTTGTACAAAACAACCAATCGAATAAAGCTGTAGCAAAGCGAGCAATGGATCTGTCCAACGACAATGCGATTTTCGTTTCCGAGAAATTCTAAAAAAAGAGGCAAAAGCAAGTGTCATTTGGCTAGGTTCTTTTTCAAAGTCGCACAAAACGAAGTTTGCTAATAACAGAGTACGTAAATAGTCTTAAACGGTAGAAAAAATCTGAAAAAAATCAGAAAAAATCATACACAACACTAGATAACGCAATCTGACTATTAGGTAGTCACACTTACACTTCCCGGCACAACTCACTAGGTAGTAAATTGCCCATAGCGGTAGATCTGAGTTTTGCTCGGTTTGAAAAGGGGGAGAAAGCACGGACACGCGCATTCCAACATGAATCAATTCGTTAAAAGTTCCACAGAGGAATATAGAAGAGGCATATGTTCGGTTTAGTAGTAGTAGTATCCCACGGGAACATTTTTGTCTCTACTCAGGGTGCTCCTCCTCAAAGGTTAATTATAATAAGTTAATTAATTATAATTAATTCAGTAAGTTTTAAATAAATTTTGACGCATCCTGTATTTTAACGCCCCCATTGTCACTGTACGTTTCCTATCTGCCTTGATGTGAATACATCCAGCACCACCTACAGAACAAGGCCTCCGCACGAAGCTTGTGACGTCAATGAAGAAGGTCATTTTTCCTATTGCCATTGGATATACTGCAAAAAAAGGTAAAGATATTGCATGCGTCGTCCCGCTATATCCAATGGCAATAGGTGAAATGACCTTCTTCAGTGACGTCACGAGCTTCGTGAGGAGACCTTGTCCTATGGGTGGTGTTGGTACATCACTAACAAAAGAATTTCGCCAGTTAAGATCTGAAAACTTGACGAAACATTTGTTTAACTAAACAATCGCGCTTACTGTTGAGCGGAGAAAGGAGCTGTCAAAATAGCACTGAATCAACAACTGCGAATGATTAAAATCTGACAGTGATAATTATTTGATATTCCTGAGAACTGACAGGTATTATAGATGGAGTCTCATCCGAGTTTATTTCTAGGAAATGGCAGACAACCAAAAATTATTTAAATTTATTTTACTCTACGGTATTAAGTCGCTAATATTTCCTCACAGCGCTAATGAAAATTTATTTTTTCTACTAATTCTATGAAATCTCTTTGAAATATTTACACAAATGCAAATGGAGATTTGCAATCACGAATCCAGTCAAGACTTAGTGTCAATTATACAAGCCTATATTAATAATTGGATGATAATAATCAGTTCAGGCATTTCAAATATTCTTCTAGAAGACGACTCTTATAATGTAATCCCATCTGATATGAGGACTATCAACTTATACGATTAACGATAAACAAACGCCAAACACGAATTTCGCTAATTAATAATTATGATTTGGGTAAATAAGACTTCCGAGGCATGATGACAGGTTTTTAAACCAAGCGTCTGCTAAAACAATGCGACGGATGTTGATTTGATTTTGCTTCTTTCAAAGTCTTTCGTGATTACCGTCGTTGAGTGTAAGTGAAATTATTTTCAAATAATCATTCTAATTATCATTTTTCGAAGGGAAATATTTAGATAATTATTAATATAAGTTTTATGATGAATGCGATATATATATATATATTATGCAATAATATAACCAATCATCTGTCCGTAAGTTTGAAAAACATTATCACTTACCATAGAAAAAGATTGCTACCGCACGGAGTCCCCCCCTCCCCGCCACCAAGGAGCTAGCGCACCAACCTCGCGGTCAGTATAAAAAACGGCTGCCGTGCCAGGTCCCAGGTCCATAAGATACTTCCCCTATTGTACTAAAGGATGTTTAGAGGTATCACGAATTCGATACCCGGTTCGTTTCACTTGTCAGAAACTTTCCTGACGAGAGGGGTACAACAGATATGGTGTCATGACCACAGTTAAAGATTGCTACCGCACGGATTCCAATACCAAGGGGCAAGCGCACCAACCTCTCGGTCAGTATAAAAAGAAACGACTGCCGTTCCGAATCGGCAATAGATTGTAGGTCCTGTTCGATTTATCCCTATATGCAGAAAATCACCGTGGTGCGACAAAAATGATAAAATGCCAAAAAATTCATTTCATCTTCTGCACGTTGTTAGCATCAAAAGAAAGATGTGGTCCTTATATGAAGTAACACACAGCAACCATCCTTGAGGTAAGCCCGTTATCGAAACTTGTCAAATACTTATATGAAAGTAATTGGAACTTGAAATGGCGAAATAAAATAAATACGGACAGATATTTCTGAATTTTTTGCAATTGTAACGACAGTGAAGTAAAAATGCAATACTGGAGATATTTACCTTTTATATGTTTCCACAAAACAGAGTTTATACAAAATTCCTAAGAGCTAGAATATTTATTCTATACTCTAAAAGATACAGAAGTATATTCGGAGAAAATGTTACACGAAATTTACGTTTTTTTTTCTTCCCTCTCTCTCGAAATTTCGAGATAGAAATGGCTGGCATCTAAGTTATTTTAAGTGGAAATAAAAACCGTACATACATAAAAGTATCTTTCCTCATATGTAGTCAATTCTGAATTGTATCGTACTCAGGTCATGTTTTAAACTGGAAATTTCCCCGACGATTTTATTCGTTTCTCCTTTTCTTTCTACCCGGTTTCGAGTTTTCTTCAAGTTCTGATTTTCAAACAGGATCTTGCGATTCGTTTTCCAGTTCCATCTCCATTTTCTTTACGTTTTTCTTATTTACTTCCCCTTCCAAGTTCTTATTCCGCGGTCCCTTTTTTTCCTTTTCTTAAGTTTCGAAGTCGTTAACGGAAGTGGAACGACTGCCGTAGTCAGATCTGCCTTCAGGGGGGAAACGGAGTTCCAGAAACTTCTGCTCTCCTGATTTTCCAGTTTTTTTTTTTTTGTTTTTTCTATAAATATATATCGTTCTTTTGTTTGTTATTATTATTTTTTTTGTTCTAGTTGCGAAATCGTCATACAGAAAAAAAACCCAAAAAAACGTGAAAGATCGAATAATATATTTCCCATTCCTTAAATAAGATATGCAGTCTTTTTGGAAGGTAGGAATCGATTTCTATCTAAAAGAAGGTTCTTGAAACACAAAGAAAAGTGGACATAATGGCAATGTGGATAATATAAGTTTAACATTTACCAAAGTTTAGAGGATCACCCAAGGATAAGAGAAATTGATAAAAAAAATGAATTTTTTTCTCTAGTTCGATATCTGAAGTTTGACGTGAAGTAAAAGAGAAACGGCGTCCTTGGTAAACAACGTTGTTTTCGATATTTCCTCTTTTTTTTGAAAAGTTAGTATATAAAGAAATTTCTCATTTAAAATTGCCGTCATTTACTTCTTTTTGGGGGAAAAAAAGGTAAATAAAAATATAATATGATGCTTATCAAAAACCGATCAAGAGAAATTGAGATAAAAATTGTGCTTTTTGAGAGAAAAATACTGTATATGGACGATCATTAGCTTAGAAGAAAAAATATATTTGAGATACATAAACTCTCTCTCGACGTAATCTAAGCTGAATCCGCAATAATATTTTTGAAACAATGCCAATCAATTTGATATTTTTTGTTTGTGGTCGTAAATGCGTTTCCGATCTTTGACAAGTGTCTCACCAAAGTACGAATTTATTTCTTGCATTTTTCGACAATGGTAATGATTTCTGACGAACAACAGTAAAAATACGATTTTAATGTACAGATATACTGTACACCAGGGCCATGACTGAGATATTTTTCCGCCGGGCAAACATGATTTTGCCTCCCCTACAACTTTAAAACTTTAGTATTTTAAAAACAGCGTTTTTGTTATAAACGCCGTTTGTTAAAACTGCCGCTCCCTTGAATATTTCAGGCCGGGGCAATTCCTCTCCCCCAAACCCACCACATCCTTTTATTTGTTATTCTTTTTTCTTGTAGTTGCGAATTCGTCATATAGAAAAAATATACGTGAAGGATCGAATAATATATTTTTCATTCCCTTAATAAGATATGCAGTTGTTTTGGAAGGTAGAAATCGATTTCCATGTTTAAAAAAATGTTCTAGAAACGGAAAAAAAAATTACATAATAGTAACATTGAAAAAATTAGTTTAACATTTACCAAAGTTTAAAGGATCACTCAAGGGTAAGAGGAATCCCCGAAAAAATGAAAATTTTTCTCTTCGGTATTTGAAGTTTGACGTAAAGTGAATGAAATCGTATCTCTGATAGACATATTTTCGATATTTCCAAGTATAAAGATATAAAGAAATTTCTCATTTAAAATTGCCGTCATTTACTTGAAAAAAAAAAACTATATAAGAAATATGTAGTGATGCTTATCAAAAACCAATCAAGAGAAAGAAGTTGAGATGGAAATTGTATTTTTTTATAGAAAAATCCTATATACGAAAGATCAACTGCTTAGAAAAAAAAATTATTTGTTATATTATATAAACAGAAGGTTCTTTCACATAAACTCAGTCAGAGATTAATCTTTTTCAAGCAATGGCAATCAATTTGATATTTTTGTTGTTGTTGTTGTTGTTGCATTTAATGCGATGTCGTTCTCTTTGATTTGATTCTCTCTTCTAAGTACGAACTTTTTCCTTGCGTTTTTCAACAACGGTAATCTTTGCGTACAAATAACATTAAATACGATTTTAATGTATATATATAGGCTATACATTAAAATCGTCTACTCCATGCATGAAGTAGACCATCCTTTTAGTAATTCGAGGATATGGAATTTTCGGAAGCTAGAAATTTAATTTCTATGTAAACAAACGATCTACGAACGAGAAAAAAACATAATAGCACTGTAGAAAATATGAGTCTAAAATTCACCAAAGTGTGTTGTTGTGTTTAAAGGATTATTCAAGGATAAGAGAAGTTCCTAAAAAATTCGATTTTTCCCATTCCGTACTTGAAGTTCAACGTGAAGTAAAAAAACTAAAGCACCCTTGATAGATAAACTTATTTTCGATATTTCATTGACCATTTTTGTCGCACCACGGTCATTTTTTGCACACGAGGGCTAATTTTAGACAGGGACCTACAATTTATTGCCTATTCTGAACGGCAGGCTTGTTTTTTATACTCATCGAGAAGTTGGTGCGCTAACTCCTCGATGGGGGACTTTCTGCGGTAGCAATTTTTTCTGCGGTCATATCGCCGTTTCTGTTGTACCCCTTTGGGAGGAAAGTTTTCTGACAAGGACGAATCGGGTATCGAACTCGCGACATCTCTAAACATCCTTTGGTGCTTTAGGCGAGTATCTTATCGACCTGGGCTACTGCGTTCCTTCGATATTTCACCTTTTTTGAAAAGTTAGTTATATAAAGAAATTTCTCATTCAAAATTGCCGTCATTTACGTTCTTTTCTTTTTTTTTTTTGGGAAAAGCAAATAAAAATATAATATGATGCTCATCAAAAACCGATCAAGAGAAATTTAGGTAAAATTTTTTACTTTTTAAAAGAAAAATACTGTATACATGGAAGATCATTAAACTAAAATATATATATAAATTGAATGTTCTTTTATCCTGAATCCGAGAGTAATATTTCTAAAACAATGCCAATCAACTTGATATTTTTTGCTGTTCTCTTAAATGCGTTTTTGCTCATTGACTAACACTCTCTTCTAAGTACAAAAATGATTTTGCATTTTTTCAACTATAGCAATCACTGCTTACAAGTAAAATTAAATACGATTTTGATGTGGACGTGTATATATATATATATTATTATATGCTATATATTATATAGCCTTATTCCATTCCTTCAATTAGACAGTCAGATTTTTTTGGAAGCTAGAAATTGATTTCTATGTAAAATAACGTTCTAGAAACAAAAAAAATATTCTTCATAGTAGCACCATAGAATTATATAAGTTTATTAACATTTACCGAAGTTTAAAATATCACTCAACGTATAATAGAATTTCCAGAAGAAAATGAACTTTTCCCATTCGATTTTTGACGTAGATTGAAAGAAATAGCATCTCTGATAGACAAAGCTAATTTTCGATGGTTTTATATATACAGATATAAAGACAATTTTCATTTAAAAATTGCTGCAATTTACTGTAAAAAAAAACATAACATAAAAATATAATATGCTGCCTATTCAAAAACCTATGAAGAGAAATTGAGATAAAAATTGTATTTTTATAGAAAAATACTGTATATTGAAGGCTATTTTCTTAGAAGAAAAATTACTTGGGATATATATCAACTGAATGTGTGTGTGTGTGTTCTTTATCTAAACTCAATCTGGGAATAATATTTCTCAAACAATGCCAATCAATTAGATATTGCTTGTTGTTGCTCTCCTAAATGCGTTTTCGCTCTTTTAAGTAAAATATTATTCTTGCATTTTTCGGCAATGGTAATCTTTGCTTAGAAACAACATTAAAAGCAATTTTAATGTGGATATTTACTGTATATAACGAGTATACAATACCAATTTTTTTGTTGTTTTTGCGAATCCGTCATATAGAAAAAAAATTCGGGGAAAATCCAATTATTATATATTTTCGATTCCTTCAATACCATATTCACTTTTTTTATGGAAGTGAAAAAAATATTTCTACATGATTGCACAGGAGAAAATATAAGTTTAACATTTCAAAAAAAATTAAAAGATCACTCAAGAATAAGAGAAATTCCTAAAAAAATGGCATTCCATTTTTTTAGGAATTTCTCTTATTCTTGAGCGATTTCGGTATTTGAAGTTTGACGTAGAATAAAAGAAATTTCATCTCTGATAGGCATCCTTCTTTTTTTAAAAATTGAGGCATAAAAACTTTCTCATTCGCCGTCATTTAATTTTTATTTTCAAAGAAAAAACTTTCGAAAATAAAATCATGCTTATCATTAACCAATCAAGAGAAATTGAGATAAAAATTTCACTTCTATGTAAAAAAATACTGTATATGGAAGGTTATTAGATTAGACGAAAAATTATTTGGGATGTGTGAATTGAACGTTCTTACCTAAACCAAAATCCGAAAATAATATTTTCCTAACAATGTCAAGCATTGTGATACTTTTCATTGTTGTAGTAATGATGTACAGTAGTAAAGGATTTGGTACCAAAATTTAATGATTTTATCATATGCTCATAAGTTACAGCCGAACATGTTGTTCATGTGAGTTTTTTTGCAAAAAAATTCATTCTACAAATCTTGTATAAAACACCGTAATTAGTCAAATACGCATGACAGACCTTAGACTTTGTTGCAAAACTTTAAAAAATGTATGATAAAATATTATAGTAAAATTTTATAGTGATAAAATGAATAGATTTTTAGAAATCGTGTTTATATAGAACTCGAGTATAATGCTAAAAAAATGGCATTCTAACACGTTTAAAGTTTTTATTCACGTGTTACTTACACGTAAATTCTGTAATTATATTGCTCCAATTTTAATTTTAAAATTATTTCTATCTCAAAGTTCTGAAATGCGTTGATAAATTAACTCTTAAATGCGTTCTCAAATGTAACTGCATTCTGAAAATAATTCTTAAGTATGTTTTAAAATTAATTCTGTAATTATTTCTTCCATTAATTTTGAAATTATTTCTTCCATTAATTTTGAAATTATTTCTTCCATTAATTTCGAAATTATTTCTTCCATTAATTTTAAAATTATTTCTTCCATTAATTTTAAAATTATTTCTTCCATTAATTTTGAAATTATTTTTTCTAAAATTATAAAATTCGTTCTGCATATAAAATTCTGAAATTATTTCTATACTTAAATTTCTGAGAAATTATTTCTGTACTTAAATTTCTGAGAAATTATTTCTATATATAAAATTCTGAAATTATTTCAAATTGATTCTGTAATTATTGCTCACATCAATTTTGAAATTATTTCTGTTTTGAAATCTTGAAACTGTGTTTTTCATAAACTCACGAAATTACTTCTATCTCGAAATTCTGAAATGCTTTCCAAAAATTAAATATATAACTACATCATCATTCCCATTGATTTTGAAATTCTTAAATTTTTTCTAGAATTATAATTCTGTACCAAGTTGTTCCCCATCAAATTTTAAATTATTGCTCAAATTAATTTTGAAATTATTTCTATGCTGAAATTTTGAAATTATTTCTATGCTGAAATTTTGAAATTATTTCTATGCTGAAATTTTAAAATTATTTCTATGCTGAAATTTTGAAATTATTTCTATGATGAAATTTTAAAATTATTTCTATGCTGAAATTTGAAATTATTTCTATGCTGAAATTCTGAAATTATTTCTATGCTGAAATTCTGAAATATTTTCTAGAGTTCAATTCTGTAACTATTGCTTCCATTACTTTTAAGATTACTTATATCATAAAATCTTCAAACTTTTCACCTTAAAATCTTGAAATTTTTAATTTTAAAATTCTTTAAAATCTTCAAACTTTTCACCTTGAAATTCCTTAAAATCTTGAAATTTTTAATTTTAAAATTCTTTAAAATCTTCAAACTTTTCACCTTAAAATTCCTTAAAATCTTAAAATTTTTAATTTTTAAATTTTTAAAATCTTGAAATTTTTAATTTTTAAATTTTTAAAATCTTGAAATTTTTAATTTTTAAATTTTTAAAATCTTGAAATTTTTAATTTTTAAAATTTTAAAATCTTGAAACTTTTCATCTTAAAATCTTGAAATTTTTCATCTTAAAATTCTTAAAATCTTGAAACGTTTTTTTTTTTTAATTGGGCAAAACAGAACACGTCACAAAATACAAAAGAAAGACAGATGATAAGACAAAAATACATAATAAATAAACAAAAATAAACAAAAATAAACAAAAATAGACATGAACAAAATGGGCATACATATAGACCCACTCTATGACCCTCAAGGGACTACTTGTCCTTCCACATACACAGAAGGTCGAATAATTTGTAATATTATATTTCTATTTTTCAAGCAACCTTCATTATTTTTCTATTATCATAAACAATAAACAGTAATAATTTATGCTCGTGTGCACCCACAATGATTGGATTTTTATATGGACTATATTTTATTGTCACAAAAATATGTCGAAAAAAATTCCAAATTAAAACAATAATTATATCTTGTTCAAAGTATTATCTCTTCGAATTTTGATTAGTGTTCATGCAAATTGTTGAAAACTTTCATCTTAAATTTTTTAAAATCTTGAAACTTTTCATCTTACAATTTTGAAATGTTTTTTTTTATCGGTAATTATGTAATTATTTCTTTCATTAAGTCATTTTTCATAATTTCTGTAATTTTGTACACTTTTTCCATTGACTGACCACAGCAAATAATAACTCCAAGAACTACACTTGGTGCGCGGGGCGTGCGTTGAAGACTCCTGCTATAAGGTAGAAAAAACATATTTTTCTGCCCTTAACTGAAGCCAAGCTGAAATAATATTGGAAATTTCCGTCACATACTCTGTCTGCTACAGCAAAAGAATCTTTCTTTTCTTATAAGAATGATTCTTATATCCGTCTCTTGCTCTCGATGTCGAGCTGGAGCCATTTCAGAGATGACGACGGCGATGATATTTCACTGACACTACAGAATGGATGCGAAAAAGAATGACCTTTTCTGCCGGCCCGCCAAATAATTCACTTCTATTGATAATTCTTTTCTTCCGTTCCTTACGATAAGGCTTTGAAGGATTGATGTTACGCTCGAGGCGCGTATGATATATAATACGTACCTATATATATACACACACACACACACGCTCTATTGTTATCGAAAGTAGCGGCCATCTTGGATTAGGCGCTTGTATAGAAATAGCTTGATGACGGATTGACTTCAAGTTCATAGGGAAAGGAGCCTGGATATTTATTATTGTTGTTCAGGATAAACGAAATTTGAGTTATCGTATATAGAAAAATGGCCAGAGCGGAGCCTATCTTGTAGAAATAATCCTTGATAATGACTTTTTCATGATTTTCTTATACGTCTGCTGTGTAAATAACGCTGGTTTTTGTTGAAGTGAAACGTTGATATAACGATACTCTGTGGACCATGGGAAAAATTTCGTTGTATAAGAAACGTTATCGTTATATCGAGAGGTAGCATTATCATCAGTTGCCTCCAAGTTTATGTTGATGTTGGCATTCGCAAATGCGAGTCGGTTTTCCATTTGAAAAAGTATCTCAACAGAGAGGAGAACAGGAAGAACTACAACGTGATGCTTACATACCATGAAAATTCAAGCACACACACAGACCTATTTACCAACTTCGAATGTTTCCACAGTGTGCTGATGTGAAGATAAATCCAGGAAAGAAAATTCAACTGGCTTTGTGGGGATTCAAACCCACGTCCTCCCACTTGCCGGGTGAGCACACAAGACTACAAAGGCAATTGAATATCTCAATCTTTCCTTAGAGCTCGTGTGCGCTGAACGGGGCCGAACAGATACTGGCGAGGAAATGTAAAAATGTATTGAAGGTGAGCTTGAGCGAAATACCAAACATATCGTTTTAGCAGTTTCGAAATATCCTCAAAAGATATCGCAATAGAGGAGTTTATAGTAGTAAAGGATATCGTTGTGTATGGAGAGGAGTTACACTATATAAAGGGACAATGCATTAGATTAAAGGGAATTATAAACAATATTTGTGAAAAAATATCGTTATAAAGGGTATCGTTTTATATTGAGTGTCGTTGTATTACGGTTTCACTCTAATTTGTTTGCATCATTGAACGCTACAAATATAATATTGTCACCTGAATAATTTTTCTTATGGTAATTTGCGTGTGTATTTTTTACGGTATAAAATATCTCTAATATATTGATAACGTTGAAACTCATCATGATTATATGTATATTTTTATATTACCAAAGAGCGTTTTTCGATCTGAGAAAACTTAAATTTAGAATCTATAGATTCAAACTTGTCTTTTTTTTTTTAATTCCTTATAAAAACTAATGCAATCATGCGATTGGTTATTAACAATGAAGCTTTTCACTGAAAATAATTTTCACAGTGTTCTTCGCATAACAATAGTTTCAGGAAAATGTTGCGGATATAAATAACGCTTTTTTTTCCTAATCTTAATTTTCAAATATGTATCGGATTTCGTAAAGATGCTTCAAAACAAAGTATTTTTTGCAAGAGTATTTCTTGACCATTGTGTTACTTTGAATATTGTTTTGAAAACGGCTTTTGTACAGAGAATATTTTCTAGAAAATGTTTTTGTCGAAGGCAATGCTCGAATATGTGTCGTGTTTTTGAATATATTTTTTTAAAACTGTTGTTTATCAAGAGGACAGTTAGTACGCATCGGTGTTACCCAACGTGGGCAACGTCGTCCGGGTGGGGGGGGGGAGCAATAGAAGCTGCAAGTATAACATCGGGTCCTATGGGTTACCTGCCATTGTGGGGGGGGGGCAGGGGAAGGGAAAAAAACTCTAAATAGGGGAGGGCGATGAAAGGAAAAGGTTGGGAAACCTGGTTTACATGGTTCACTAACTAACATCCATGTTCATAAACATAGTTACGTAAAGCGTTGTTCAAAAACATAAAAATAAGCTTTGAGTTTTTTCAATGCTTTCAAATAATGCTCTCACGCACAGAAAAACAATGTTTTTAAATAATACTCTCGCTAACAATGATCTTTACCAATGTTGCTTTGCCAGCAAGAGTTTTCAAATAATGTTTACGTTGTTTCTGAACAATGTTTTTCGTAAAGTGGTTGATGAACACGATATTCAAGCGAAGAGGTTGATAAACGCTAATTTCAAACAATGTTCTTTGATAAGAGCGATTTCCAATTCTCTTAACAAGAATCGTTTTTAAACCAATGCTCTCAAAATAAAATAAAATATCGGTTCAGGAATCGTAGTCTCAGTTCAAAAGCTTTGCTTTCCGTATAGAGCCTTCATTTCCCACTCAACTCCACTGGTTGGAAATTGTCGTATGGCGATATATGCCTGGAGTTGGTGTGCGGTAAAATGGCCCAGTGTTGTTCTTGATGCTAAACCTTGAAATGATGAGACTGATATGGCCGAGATGGAAAGGTTGGTCCGGACTATTGAATGTGATGGGCTGAAATGGGGGTGCAGCTCGCTTAATGCCGCTTGCTTATGGGATCCAGAAGTTGCAGATTGTGTGTGTGGTGGAAGACGAAAAGGTTAGCATTGACTGGCATCAGTGGGAAATCCAGCAGTTTGAGGACCATGTCCAATCTGTGGATATTGCAGCCTTCCAGAAAATTTAGACACTGAAATCTAAAATAAAATAATACTTTTTATGTAAAAAACACAATGCTATCAATAAAAATGGTTTTCAAAGAGCCCTCTTGACAGAAACGGTCATTGAAACAATTTTTGTTGAAGAAAAATAAACATTTTTCAAGGAGTTTTCGATAAGGGGCCGTTCAAGTATTACGTAAGCAATTTTTTTAGCTATTTTTCACCCCCTTCCCCCCCCCTTGTCAGCAAAATTTCGTCATCAGCTCTGCCCCTCTGAATCCCTCCCAACTCATATTTTCATAAAGGGTGGTTGCTGACGTAACCATTATTCACACCCCCCCCCTGTCATCAAAAGACTGCAAATCGGAGGCCCCTTCCCCAATCGATGATGACGTAATACTTGAACGGGCCCCTAAGGCTCCCAGTAAAAACGATATTTATTAATGACGCTTTGATGATCAAAGTAAAAAAATTTTAAATGCTGCAAATAAGTAGAAAAAGAATCGATTGGATGCTATCAGATTTATTTACGCGTATATATGTATTCATTCCATACGAGATTTATTTTCAGAGATTAATCTAATTTATACGTTGCTGCGAGAAAACATAAGGAAAAATAAAACAATATACTCAGATACAAAACATTTATATTTTGTGAACTCCTGAAATCGTTTTCGGCAATGTCTTTGTTGATTAAAAATAACGACTTGGAAAACTTTCTTACCGATATTTGTGTCTTTGAATGTAATCATTGAATTCACCCGATCGAAAAACAAAAACCCGACTATTAATTAAATACTGGTTAAAATCCCGATATAGGAATCTAATAGTTCAAAAGTTATATTTTCCGTTAGAACTTTTCGGCTATCATAAATTGCGGCGGGTTCTGTCATCTATCCCGGAAAACATTATTAGTTTAATAGTTATCCAATAAATTGGTTCAATAGGAGAGAGAGAAAAAAAACACGGTTTTAGTATGTTCCCTGGTTAACGACGAACGCCGCAAAATTGGCTTTTTCCGTCAAATATTCCGACCTGTTTGCTGATATCCATTTATTATAACATATACGGTACAAACGATCATTATCCTAGATAACCTGGCTGTTCTCTCTCGAGAGATAGTCCGATGATAAAGGATGGCTGATTGTTTTTAATGGTGAAGTTCAAACCCTACTCGACCTCAATTATGGGGAAGAGTGGAGAAAATTACTTTCACGGGAAGACCGATCAGTATTTTTTAAATATCAGTTTAATAAACGCATTTTTCTGTTTTGTTTTCATCTTAAGAGCAAGTGATTGGTTATCTATTCATTCAGTATTGTATATGAGCTATACAATGAACTACGCAAAAATTTTGTCACTGTCTGTTGTGACTTTTGTGTCTTTATTTGATCTTTCTGTCCAGAGTTATGAATGGCAGTATCCCGGTGTATATAAAACATTAGTTACATAAAACACTGGCAGTTTCATGCTAATTCTTCGACAGCTATTAAGCAATATGGCTTATAGCAATGTGGCACGCTATTGCAATACTTTTTAAACAATGATTTATACAAGAATATTTTCAAAAAATGATTTCTATGACAGTGTTTTCAAGCAATGATTTTTCTGTTACAATGTTTTCAAACAACGGCTTGTACAGTAAAATTATCAAATAATGACTTCTATAGTAATATTTCCAAACAATATTTTCAAACAACGATCTCTATAACAATGTTTTTAAACAGTGATCACTATAACAATGTTTTTAAACAATGATCACTATAACAATGTTTTTAAACAACAATCTCTATAACAATGATTTCAAACAATGGGTTCAAACGGTGATTTTTATAAAAATATTTTTAAACAATGTGTTGTCGAAACAATGTTTTCAAACAATGTTTATTCAGCAAGTTTATCAATTATCGTTTTTCGTAACATTTTTTCAAAATTATTTATCTCCGTAACAATGCTCCCAAAAATATTGTTTTCATAGCATTTTTTTTTTAATTATTTCTTTCCATAACAATACTTTCCGTAAAAATGTCCACAATGTAAACTTTCCGATGAATGACTGACAAACACGGTTTTCAAAAAGGATCGGTTTGATATAAAACCGTTCTCACACACGCGCACAAACGATCTCTTAAATAACGTTTTTCACACGCACGCAAACACTTACTCTAAAAAACAATTCTTTGAATAACACTTTTTTTAGACATAATACTCTTCAAATAATATTTCAAACAACACTTTTTTTCAATAAATGCTCTCCAAATAAATTTTCAAAAAAAAAAAAGTAAATGATTCCCAAACAAAATTTTCCCCAACACTTGTTTCAAACAATGATTATCATTATGATGTTTGCTATAACAATATTTTTCGATAAAATTTTCTTCAAACAAAACTTTCCATAGCAATGTTTCCAGATTATATTCCGTAAGAATTACTTTGACGAACACGGTTTTCAAACAACAACAATTGACAAAATTGACGGCTTTCCAGTCTCGAAAATTGATATAAACGGTTTTTCAACAACGATGTAGAGATACGCGGTTTTGACAAAATTGTTATGGTAGCAATGATTTCTACGCATTTAAGATATGCGTAGAAATCAAATGTTTTCCCAATGACATTGATATTCAAAAATCACTCTTATTATCAAGATAAGTTGGCATTCGACTCACTTTTTTTTCTAGAGTATATGGAGTGAAATATGTTCATAAACACTATTGCAAATACAGTTCGTCTTAATGTGTGTACCGTCACATTTTATGATCACCCTGTTTAATTACTGGATACTTACTCTATAGTGCAGCAGTTTGTTTCGAATTACACTGCCCAACATTGATTTTGTTCTCAAAGATATTTCAGTGATTTAGATGATTTTGGGGAGCTGTGATTTCGAATCAGGCATTGGTTTTAGTTTTTCAGATAAAGTGAAAATTAAATTTCAATTATAATACCATAAGCGGTGTACAAATCGCATTGAAACTGCGTTATAAATAATTACAGTAAATCATTGGGGAATATTTTCAGTGATTTTGGGAAGCTCATTCCGGTTTGGTTTTGTCAGATAAAGTTTTAGTTTTTGAGAGAAAGTGAAAATTAAATTTCAGTGGTATACCATAAGCAGCATGCAGATCACATTGTTGGGAGTATGCATTATCTCAATAATTACAGCCAATTCAGCAAAACCAACGCCAGTTTTGAAATCAGCAGCCCCAATATAAAAACCCTAAAACCATGAAGATTTCCTCAAAAGTATGTTTTTATTGTTATTATTGTTATGATATAAAGATGTGACTTTCATTTCGTGTTTGTTTTGTGTAATAGGTGCTGTCGGCAATGAGGAATCCGAGACCTCGGAGGACAAGGAGGCCGCAGATGAGGAAGAACAGGAACGTCTTGAGGCTCTCCGGGAAGCCGAGGAGCGAAGAAAGGAAAAACATCGTAAAATGGAGGAGGAGAGGGAAAAAATGAGGCAAGAGATTAGGGACAAAGTAAGCCTGGAATTTGGACTTTCGAATAAAAACCAATTATCAATCCATTCAAAGAAACTGAAAAATGGAAACGTATTGAAAAAAAAAAATTCGATGAGTAATTTTTTTTAAAAATTTCATTTATGTTTATTGCGAATTAATTAATCTCATTTGACAGTTCCATCAAGCTTTTAAATATTTTGATTATAAATCGAATTTCATTTTCTTCGGAGACGTTAGTGTAAATCTAATTTGTGACTCGAATCAATTTGAAAATATTTCAAAATAATTCGAGTCAACACACACACATGCGATTTGTGACGTTATGGCATACAAGGGAATATTATTAACAGTGCCCGGATTATATGAAAATGTATATGCGCATATGCATTTGCATATTTTGGCTTTTTTTAGCATTAATGCATATAAATGCATAAAATGAAAGAATTTTCACAATAAGTGCGTATCTTTGAAGGTTTATTAAACTTTCAATTTATTCGTCCTCTTTATCTATTGCGGTCCACAAATTGTTTTTCACAATTATTTTTCTGCCTGGTTCCCACAAGTTATCCCTCCCTTTTAATTATGTTTTGCCGAAGTCCGCAAATAATTTTCCCCATTTATTTATATTTTTTGTCGGTCCGCAAATAAGTTTTCTCTATTTATTCATATTTCTCGGTAGGCAAATTCATTTTCGTATTTATTCGTTATCTGCCCGCCCGCAAATTATTTAGCCCTATTCATTTATCTTTTGCCAGTCGTCAAATATTTTTTTCCCCAATTTATTCATATTTCTTGGTCAACAAATTATTTGCCGGTCCGCAATTTTTTTTCTTATTTTTTTACCTTTGCCGGCCCACACATTATTTTCCCCAGTTATTCATCTTTTACCGATACTTAAAATTGCACATTTTTCTTCTGTTCCTTGTTTTTCTGCCGGTCCGAGAATAACTTCTCTTATTTACTTATCTTTTGCAGGTCCGCAAGTTTTTTTTTCTGTTTATTTATATTTTGGCGATTCACTAATTATATATTTTCATTATTTATTTTTTTCCGGAGTCCAAATTATTTATTTCATTTCTACCGGTCCACGACATTTCTCTACTATTTTCACCAGTCCGTAGGTGTAAAAGAGGTTGAAGAACACAGTTACAGATTCTCGCTTTGTGTTCTACGAAGAATAATATTTACAAAAGAAATATTTACAAAATCCTCACCGTTTAAAGATTTCTGCAATTTCGGATAGCATGTATAGAAATATCCACATTTCTCTCGGTACTTACCAGAATGTTCATTTTTGCATTTATGTATGAAAAAGAAGCATGTTATGCATATCACACGGAATACACGAGAAAAATCGCTTATGCGACATCAGGGTTGTCTTTTTTCTAGCTTTGTAGGAGTATGGAAAAAACCTATTTGCGAGGTTTGACATGAAAAATGATTTCTATTATGGAACGTAGTGTCTTATGGTGCATATCAGATGGTGTCGTGAGATTTCCGCAGAAGAAGAGGAAAAAGTGTCACGTTATCCTCCTAAATTTTATATATCTCTCTATATCTACTGGTATAGTCTTCTCGTTATACTTTTTTATGTAGTTATTTACAGTAGTATGCCATGTTAAAATTTTATTTACTTATTTATTGATATGAAATTTTTGTGACGGCTGACAGCTTTTCCTCATCGGGACTATCAGTGTCACTTTACAAACGTTTTCCTTGAGTATTTATAGATTAAAAATGCATTCGGGATTTTTCGTGAACATTATACCCCACTGTGTATTATCTGAAGCTCTTTCCGTAGAGTTTTAAATTGAAATGTCTAATTTAGAAATTAATTTGTAAAAAAATATTTTTCAAAGTTTTATGAATTACGTATAGATCTACAGTAGATAAATCTACATTTTTTTCCTAAAACGGGACAGAGAGCACCTTTTTCATTTCTTAAGATATGATTAATGATGAATGATAATGTCACATGCAGATTACACTCCTATAGGGTGGTATTTTTTTTTCGAAGTAACAAAATTTTCATTTGCGGACTTTACGACACCGGGGACTATAGCAGGAAATCACGGTAATTTAAAACTGAGAGCATTAACAAATGCACATATGCAAACATGATTTCGGAAAATAAATAGCAAATTTTTTCTGCAACCAACTGCCATATATAACCTGGTTCTGTTTAAATAAAATAGGATGATAAACGCATTCTGGTAGTTGATTCAAGTGCACGCAGACGGCATCAAAGCCTAGATGTCACGTAGTTTTATTTCAATGAAAAATTCCTCCTGTTTCATTAGTTTAGATGTCAGTATATCTCAAAAATGTTAAAATCGGAGATTGGTTCCGTTTATATATAAAAGCCGTCCATTTGATATTATAGTATACTGTACGAAATTACGTACAATAGAGCATCGATTATCCGAATACCGATCAACCGAAAGCGTTCCAGTCGGCAAATTCAAATTTGCGCACTATGTAGAAGTTCCGCTGGCGGCTGCTAGAGCGTTTAGTTGAAGCAAAAGAAAATTTTTGGCCTCTTTTCATAAACTGTAGGCCTAATTTAATGGTCATTTTGAATTTGTCAAACTAGGCTAGTCATTCTCTAATATTTTTAAGACGTGTGATACAAAATATACACAGTTTTGTGTTTGATATCACT
Organism: Pholcus phalangioides; assembly: GCF_987345545.1. Classification (NCBI taxonomy): domain Eukaryota; kingdom Metazoa; phylum Arthropoda; class Arachnida; order Araneae; family Pholcidae; genus Pholcus; species Pholcus phalangioides. The sequence continues at coordinate 27,480,997 of NW_028301628.1, forward strand.
GTTTCTTTGTTTCATATTGCTCCTATGACACTGATGCAATTTTTCTCCGTAAATGATCAGTTACTCGTAAAATTAGCTATCCGAACACCCTCAGTCATCAATTTTTTTCGGATAATCGATGCTCTACTGTACTTGTAAAAGTAATAAATACAAAATTGTCCAAAATAACCCATAGAGCAATTTTTTTGCTCATCAAATGTAAGGCGATAACTTCCATCAGATGACTGATGGAATAAAAAAAGTCCATAAAAAATTTAATATTTGATTATGACAATAAAACTTTTCCTCTTCATTTCGTAACCTTTAGTTAATGAAATATTTGTATTTTTCTCAGTATGGCATCAAGAAAAAGGAAGAAATCCAGCAGGAAGATCCGTTTGCGAATATGGAAGGAAGCAGTTTGAACAGGAAAAGGAAGACACCTGAAGAGCTAGCGGCAGAAGCCGAGGCTGAAGAGCAAGATGAGTTCACGAGTAAGTTTAAATCATTTTATATGCACTTCCAAAATCTTTTCTATCATACCGTGTATGTCCGGGACACTATAACGCACATACGCCACGAAAACATTCCTCTGAGAAATTTCTAACGAGTTCATGAATGTCAGAAGGTTCTGTGTATGTATTGTGTGCCTAAATCAATGTTTCTGAGGAAGGCATGTTATGTGTTCAATAAAGCGCCATCTGTATTACGGATTTGGAAGCAACAACTTCCCAGATTGTTTTACTAGACGTATTACGCAGGATTTCTGATTTTTTTTTAGCTTTATTACTTTCTGTCGAGAACATTTTTAATAGCAGACCTACATATATTCACGCATCGATGCTGAAGGACCTTTGACTTTTGAAGACCAGACACACTACGCTTCCCATCTCGGAGAGATATCGAAACGTTCCCTAAGGATGGGTGTTTCCGCGGAAAGTTTTATTAAATTCAAAGAAACATAGTCACCTGAGACGAAGGCAAAAGAATATAAAATAAATATCAAAAAAACTGATACAATCATCTTGAAACATCAGCAATCGCCAATCTGGAATCATATAATAGAAAAACCCTGTTCTATAATAGAAAAAAACTGTTCCGATATTTAAGAAGGGTAGTAGAGAAATGGTGTCTAATTATCGTCCAGTGAGTTTGACGAGCTCCCTCTCGAAAATTTTGGAAATTATCATCAAAAGGCAGTTTGTGAAGTGGATAGAAGAGAATAATGTATTGTCGGATAATCAGCATGGGTTCAGGAAGGGGAAGTCATGTGTAACTAACCTCCTTTGCTTCTATGATTACGTGACTAAGGCTTTGGGTAAGAGCAAAAATGTCGACGTTGTTTACCTTGATTTCCAGAAGGCATTCGATCGGGTCCAACATGGCAAACTCTTGAAGCGTTTACACGAGATTGGAGTAGGGGGCAACTTGCTGAATTGGATAGAATCGTGGTTAAGAGATAGGTCGCAACGAGTTATGGTGAACGGGGAATTCTCTGGTTGGACAGACGTCACAAGTGGAGTTCCTCAGGGAAGTGTCCTTGGCCCCATACTTTTTTCACTTTTTATCGATAAACTCGATCAGGGTATCGATGGAATTACTAGCAAATTCGCAGATGATGTGAAGCTAATGGGGGTAATCGGGAATGAAAGCGATAGGGAGTTGCTCCAGACCAACTTAAACAAGATTGCAGCATGGGCAAATGAATGGAGCATGACGTTTAGCGTAGATAAGTGCATGGTCGCTCATTTTGGTTCGAACAACCCACGGTTCTCTTATGAGTTGAATGGTGTCACTATCCCGGATGCAACTAGAGTCACCGATTTGGGAATTCTCATTGACGAGCGACTTAAGTTTTCTGAACATTGTTCAGCGGTTGTCAAAAAATCGAATAGAATGCTTGGTCTCATTTTCAAAAAGGTCTCTTCGCGTTCTCCTAAAGTCATTCTTCCGCTTTTTCGAGGCTTAGTTCGTCCTGGACTGGAGTATGCTGTAAGGTTTTGGAGACCATACCTACAGAGGGACATAGACTTGGTTGAAGGGGTGCAGAGAAGAGCTACGCGTGTCCTTATTGGCACACAGGGCTTGAGTTATGAAGAAAGACTTCATTTTTTGAATATGTTTACATTGGATGAACGCAGGTGTCGAGGAGATATGATCGAAGTGTTCAAAATTTTCAATGGGATGGATAGGATGGACCATGAACTTTTAGTACACCGCCAATCGACTGCTTTTACAAGGGGACACCAGTATCGATTGGTGAGGGACAATGCAAGGTTATGGTGTCGCAGGGAATTTTTCTCCAATAGGGTTGTTAATAAATGGAATAGCTTACCCCCGGAGGTAGTAAATTGTAACACAATTGACACGTTTAAAAAGAAATACGATAAACATGTTGGGGTAAATCGAGAAGCTATCCATTCTTAGAATAAGACAACCATAAGTATTCTTTATGGGCATTGTATAATATTTTATCATGTGTATATATTGTTTGTAATTTGTGTTAATTGCATTTTTAATTGGGTTGCTGTATTTTTGAAACATATGACAACCATATTTTTATGGGCATCTTTTTATCAGCCACCTCGTTGGGCATTTTGCCTGTTGTGGCGTTGTATTTGTATTTGTATTTGTATAAAAATAAGATATACATGAACAATCTAAAAATCAATGGACAATCGAAATAATAAACATGATTATAGCCGAGCGAATTACACTTGATACGTTCTTGTCGTCAATAACCTAATTTGTGACGCTGATGGATCACAGAAAACTAACAAAATAACCGAGTATATTTTCGTCTTGAAGTTTGCCATTCACAGGAAATCGATTTTTGTCAAACATTACCACGGGGTCACCCAGGGCTATATAATAAGGGTCGTTTTTCATCCATTTGAAGTCTCACTTACCACCTTGGCTCAGTGGGCGCGCGCGTGATCCATTATTTTTAATGTCAGTAGTGTGCGCGCGTTTGATATTTTGGAAATTCAGTTTGAAGATTCTTACGATAATTAGCGATATACAAATATGAATTCCCGACACAAATATAATTGTCATTTCCATCTTAACGCATTGGCCCATAAAGGGCGTAGCGGGGAATTAAATATTATTTTACGGGATGGAAAAACAACTATTTCCCATTTTCATTCTGACACTTGGGATGTAGGCATCTCCTCTATTTTGGATGCACATCCATTTCTGGTCCGCGAACGGTTTCCATATCGAACATCTGGTAATAACGAAATTCACACTTCTAAAAGTTACACCTGATTCAAATGAAACCTCCTTGTAACCAGAAGTTTGGCCATGGCTCGCTGCTTTGTCTCAACGAAGAAATATAAGCCCGTGGTCAAAGCCCTCGTCTATACTGGAATATATTCCAATGAAACCAGAAAAAGACAGCTAAAAAATATAATAAACTTGAAAAGATAATTGAAATCATCTCTCTCGTGTTGGCTTTCAATGAACCCAATAAAATGTAACTAATATTTGTGTCCCAACTGAAATGAATTCGATCAAAAAGCATTCATAGTAAACGTATCCCTCGCCCCCTCCGAAAAAAAAACTTAATTTAAATTTTTGAATGGTAGAAAGAAACAAAGCAATAAACCAAATACTAATGACAATAATCGAAAAAATAATTCTGGAAATAGTTCCGTAAAATGGGCAGTCCAGCAATTTTGCAATCTATCGTAATTAACAAGGTAACAAAGCGGACTAATTCAGCTCTGTCAAAGCAGTGACGCCACCTGGTACCGACTCCAGCACGTCATTAGACAGCACTGGTCGAGCCCGTGTGTCCATCACAATGCCCACAGGACCGCTTTCCCTAATAATAATAATGTAACGATACATCAAGAGCGTTTATCTAGTTTTCCCGCTCCCTGAAAATTATTTCTATTTCCCTTCTGAATACCCGTTAAATAATTCAGTACGTACAACATCTGCCATCATCATTAGTACTTCTTTCGAATTCCAAACAAAGAGGTACAATATTTCTTAATGCAAAACGGCGATGTTAAGTCGTGAAAATAGCTGTTCGTTTCAGGTGATTGTCGTCGACTGTCACGGTGCAATCACGATATATCCTTTCATTCCTTTCCACTAATATTATATTCACGGGAAAAAAAAACAAAAACGAAATTCGAGAAGATGTTGGTAACATATGTGAACGTTTTAACGACTCAAAGTATGAATAGCTTCCTTTCATTGCTAATTATACGCTATTCAGTGTCTTTCTCGGAGTATAATAACAAACCTCAAAATGTCATTTTTGGGATATATCGGTGAATCTGCTCTCTTTCGGTGTTTTTCTTTTTACCCCCGTTCGAGTTGAGAAACCATACACGCCCCCATCTCATCAAGAACGTCATTATCATTGGCATCGATTATAGGTGTGTTAGAATACCCGTTCATTAGATGAGTTTTTTTTTCTTCACCAGTACTTTCAGCACGAGGAAAAACAAGAATATAATAAATGCAGTTAACGTTAGGGGGGTGAATTCTTTTGAAACACATTCGCCCGGCCACTCCCTTAAACTCGAGTCATTGTAGGGACAGGAGCTGAGTCGATGTTCATCAACAAACGTCGTCATGTTTCCAATGGCAACAGCTTTCGAAACAGTAGCCCCGGAGAAGAGACTTCTCCACGAAACATGTCATTAGACACCGGATCGGGGGGGGGGGAGGTTTAGCATGTGCTTGACAATCGAATGGCTTATACATTTCACTGGAGGGGAAACACGAGTTACGAAACTGGAAACCTGCCACGGACTCTGGAACGTGTCCAAATTGTTTCTCCGCGAAATACACAAACAACTTTTTTTTTTTTTTGATAAATTACATCACTTATAGGAGAGGTTTATTCGGAACACATTGTGTGTTACGTTTGAGTGAATGATATTATTCGCGATTTTTGACCCCTTTTTGTACGCTTTTGTATACAGTCTGTTCCAAATTGTTCGCCCAACAGATATCTATGCAACCGTGGACTTTCGAAACACACTTTCAATCACGAAACGTTTTCAAATGACGTGCAGTCTCAAAATTTGTTTCAGGGGTCGTATACATTAAAAAAAAAATGAATAAATTCACTCTTTACGCTCTATGAGCTAAAACGTGATTGATATTTCATTGAAATGTAGATCCCGATCTATTGAGTCATTAGAGAAAAATTTCATATTGTAGATGATGAAATATTTAAAGAGATATTGAAAATACAGTGAAACCTCTGCATAACGATATTCTGCGGACCAAGAAAAATATATCGTTGTAGAGGGCTTAACGTTATTTCGGGAGTTTGCTATTTCATCGCGGGCCCAGTACTGGCTTAACGCATTTTCCCATCCGGGCACTGAGTGGAGGCTCTCAAGAGAAGAGAAAGCCTCACAAAAATGATATCGTTGGCCTATGATGCCTTAACACGGCCCTGCAGGTACCATAAAATTTATGCTAATGTTTGCATCTTTTCTAAACCGGCGCTGTCAGTACCACTAAAATATGCGCTCTAAAAAATGAGTATTGATTCGCCGCGAAAATTTTCGATTGATTTAGTTGATAAATGAAATTCAGTTGAGCGTATTGCCCCTGTAAAGACTCTACACTTTGATTTTATCACACACAAAAAAGCAATACAGAAAACTTCATTAAGAATTTCGGTGATCAGAGGAGCGTGTGGTACCAAATACTGATATTATCAGACGTCCTCGGAAGAAGTATAATATATGACAAGTTTTGAAGCTGATTGTAAGGTATTTCAAGTGAAATATTAAAAAAATTTCGTTGTGTAGTGAATTACAAATCTCTGAAAAAATATCGTGTGGGGTTTATCGTCGTAAATGGTACTATTTAACATTAGACTATAGACCAGGCATCTTCAACCCGTTGTTCGCGAGCACCACGGTACTCCGTGAAGCGCACAGAATGCCCGATGCTCTGCATTTTTCATGCATTTTTATGTCACAGTTTCAGTAAGGGTGCTCTTTTTTGGATGATAGGTACAAGCGGTGCTTACGACTAGAAAAAGTTTGAAGACCTCTGCTATAGACCATTTCAAACAAGGCTTGGAAAATATCGTAGTAGAGGGATTTATCGTTATATTATTGAGTATCGTTGTAGCGAGGTTCCATGTATATAAAACCATAATGTTTTGGCAAGCTTTCATTGGCTCACAAATTGTCATATTTAGGAACTGTACACAAATAAAATGAACTCAACTGTTTCATTTTTTTTCCCAAAATAAATATCATTTTTTATAGACGTTACAAACATACTTTCAATTGCAAAAGGTTTCCAAATGACGTGCATTATTCAAAATGATTTAAACTTCTCATGGGGTCGTTAACATACCAAAATATTAAAAAAAACCTTTTTATGAAACCCCCGTATAGGCTATAAGCTCCAATAATTAAAATGTAGATACCACTCTGGCAAGTCATTCACAAAAAAATAGCATATTTCTATTTGAAATATATATATATATATATATATATATATATATATATATTTTGAATAGTTTATTTATTTATCATGATAAAATATTACATAATGGTGAGAAAAACAAACTCATCAAGACAACATCTGTACTGATGAACACGATGTATAATCGTGTTTCAATACAGTTTCACGATCATAACAAACAAACAAAAACATCGAAATTACTAATTCTGCATCTATGGAATATGAATGAGTATTCAATCAGGATACAATAAAGCATTTCAGATATATTCTCACATGCACTTAATGAATATAAAATGTTAGAATGATGCGACAAAATTGTTTAGTAACTTCGGCAATATTGGAGGCAAACGCTAGGAAGTCTACTTACTTATAAATCTAATTTTAGGACTATGATACAGCTCTGATTTCTCGCTTTTTCAAAAATGATCGTTGATGTCAGCTATTGAGAAAAGATAATTCTTTAATCGTTTTTTCAGTATCGGTATTGGAATGATGTATTAAAGGAATACCCAGAATGTTATTGTATCTATTTGATGTCCTTGATAAATTAAGGGGGGAATACTGAGTTGTGTTTATTAATAAGTAGGAGAATCGATTTATATATAAAAGTATAAATGCCACAATATGGGAGTACGTTTAGTTGTCGGGGAAATCAAATGACGGAGAGGAGTAATCCGCAGTTAGTGATCGAATTATTCTTTTCTGGGTTTGGATGATAGGTTGCAACGTACTGATATATGTAATCACTGCCCCAAACAATGAGCCAATATAATAAGTGAGAATGAAAAATAGAATAGTAATACGACAACAAGAAATGGTTATTTAGATCAGGGGATCTCAAACTGTAAGCCGCGGCGCCCTGGTGCACTTCGAACCTTTATCAGGAGCGTCGTAAAGCGGTGAACCTGACAAAGGTTTTTCGAAAATATTCTTTATTAAACAGCTCTGGGGAGCCGGCGAAGTTTGTGCATAAGCATTGAATGGAGGCAAGGGGGCGCCGCAGGTGGAAAAAGTTTGAGAACCCCTGATATTTAGATAATGTTAGAGGTTATAAATTTTTTTCAGCGCTCAGACATGAGGTAAGTGAACTGCATATGTGTACCGTTTGTAGGCCTGTTGCTATCTGTGGCGAGACTTTTTAAATGGAAGATCGGCTCGCAGTTGCCAGTGGAGAACCAACTTCACTGTCAAAACTGGTAGAGGGTGATTTCTGAACATATTTTGAGCATTTTTTAATGAAAACTATACCTCTATGAAGAACGGTTGATGAGATACAGGCCGAATTAGGACTTTGTCAGCGTGTCAGCGTTCAAAGTATTGTGAAGGCTGTCCACATGTCTTCGCACAACAATTTAAACAAGCTGGAGTTGGTAGGATTGGATTCGCATTGATAAAGTTTACAATTTTGACCGCTTCATCAAGAACGTTTCGCAAATTTGGAGGCAAAGGTTCTGATGCAAGGCTCTGTCTGTGAATACAGCAGTAAGTCCATTACATTTTGGGGCGACTTCTGCCACGCGTGCACGAAGGCCTGTGCAGCAAGCAACCTTCCGTGGATTTTCTTCCATCTGTGGTGAGCCTCGAATTTTGACCAGTGAATTTCTTTTGCAACAAAATAATGATCGATTGCTTCAAATAGATCTTTAACAGTCGTACGACCCCTTCAACGGGTCACAAATAAAAATATTTTCTTCGAATTCTTCTTTCAAATACTTAACAATTACAAGTAGCACAGAATGTTGCTCAAAACGTCGGTACTTTTGTCGACTTGGGTAGGAAAAAATTCACCACCTTTTACGTAACGTATGACTGCTCTCAACATCGTCTGACATGTCCAGTATTCTTCGAGACACCATAATATTTGACAAAGGTATTAAACTCATTATATGAGCACTCCCCTCTTCGAGCATGCGTCTGACAGCATCTTTCATGCACGGTGAAATTAAATTTTCATCAATGGTGTCATTTTTTCCTCATCTCGCAATACGGTAGCTAATGTAGTAAGAGGCCTCGGTAGCTTTGACAGAATCACTTTTGGCAGATTCAGAGTATGTTTTCACGTTTACAGAACTCTGGTACACGGTAATTCAATTTGGTGTTTCAGTCAACTTCCGCACAGATCCCGTTTTTAACCACTGATCCATAGCATAAATCACGCGAGTAGTAGGTGCTTGGTAGAAAAGTTGACGCAGAAAATTGTGAGCATAGCACGCACAGCCTCAATACAAACACCCACAACTAAAGTTAAACACAACACGAACTAATTAATTCTTCGTTTTTATGCACAGACCACTACTACTACTAGTACTAAACCATACATGTACCTCGTCCATATTCCTCTGTGGAACCTCTAACGAATTGGTACATGTTGGAGTGCGTCAAGAATCAAATCTAAAACGCCAAAGAACAATGAGGCGAGATAAAGGAGTGCGCGAATCCGGATCATAGGTTGGGCGCAAGCGAAAGGCCAATCCTTCCAGCGGACGCAACCTCTCTTTCATAGAAGATTTTATTGATAGGGAGGTTAATATTACATCTGGCAATTATTAGCAAAAACCTACATCTACTTTTCAAAATTATTTACAAGTCACTTTCTTCTTCTTTCCGATGGGTACACCCAGTTGGGAACCTCTGAACCGCAACATAGATTGAACAGAACAGAACAGAATCAAATTGTTACCCCCCCATGCCCAGCTCTTGGCTGATTGTGGGGTTACGAACGGGCCCAGTAAGGCCTATGAAAACATAGATTGATAGTTTTCTAATTCAAAGTTATAAAAATATTTTTTCCATATAAATAAATATTCGAATTTCTGTCACTAGATATTATTATAGTTACTGTGATTACTAAAAACAATTATATTTTGAAATTTCTTAGTAATTATTATGATCCCCAATACGATATTTGCATTGACATGAAAATTCAGTGATCTACTTCTAATATACGCGAAAGATGGCAGCACACTACTAATAGAACCCATTCATGATATTGACGATATAAATACGCGCAGGAAATTATTGAGCAGCTGCTGAACATATAAACATAGAAACCAGTGTGATAGCGCATATTTTGGTGATATTTTTGAATAAAACACAAATGCGCATCAATTTCGGTTCAAATAGGGAAGCTTTGGGTTAGGACTCATGCCGCCATCTGTTAAATAAAGAACAAACCTATTTATTATAAATTCTTCAAATAAAATTTACTTGGTTTTATACCGTTGTGAAGCTTGAAGATAATATTTTGTATAGTAATTGGTTTTTTTTCTATATTTTGTGTATTTTTATGCTGCATATTGATGTAAATCTTTCGCACCGTATGATACTAATTATTATATATTTAAATTCGATATTTATATTTTATGATGAACATAGAAAATAGTAACTAGTGTTATGGTGCATAAAATTCACAGCAATATGGACCATGAAAATAAACAAATGTATGTATTATTTATTTTCATGCTGCACACCATTTTAACACAAGCAATAAATTTTACTTTGAAAAAAAAAATTGTTTTTATTTCATAGGTGGCACCGAGGTGCAATTTTTTTTCTATGCCAAAAATAAACATGCCGCACATCATACCATAATTTCATTTCTATATTGCACACCGGTTTGAAACCAGCAAACAATTTTACTTCAAGTATCGGGATAGATAGATAGAAACGCTCACAACTCCGGACTGATGCAAAGCACAAAAAAAATGATGCCAGCAGGACGCGGTTGCATAGAAAAATTGCATTAGTGTTGGATTCTCCGCCGCAAAACGTCCTCTATTTCCCCCTTAATTTCTATAGTTCAACAATATTCATATTGAATGCACTAAAACGAATTGCTACAATTTTGCGGCAAACGCAGCCACTGGTATTAGAAAGCATGCAATTCACACCGATGTGGAGCACAAAACAAGGGAACAAAATACGGTATCATTTAAATTCATTTTTTATATTGCACACACACGCGCGCACACACACACACACGCACGCAGGTTTCAAAGTCCGAACTGATTTTTCTTTAAGAATTATAACAAATAGTTTAATTCCCATCTGATAGATGGCAGCAGAAGTCACAGCTCAGCGTTGTTAATCGTATGTTTGATAATAAAGTGTATTTTGAGTCAAGTTAAAATATTTTCTTCCAATAATAATTATTTTATATATCTCTCCCGCAAGTACTGCAAGAAGATTGAAGAACGTTGATCGTAATAAATATTACAACCTTCCAGCATCTTACAGTGTCGTTTGAAGACCGTCTTTCTCCGGCCCATTAGCTACTCACTTACTTAACCGTACATACGCCTCGTAAACATTCCTTTGGGGAATTTCCTAACGAATTAGTGCATGCAGGAACGTATATGTGTGTGACCCTAACTTATTAATGTTGTCAGAGTTATGCTTGTTTTGTGTTATACTGGTGCTGCCATCTTCCGTCCATAGTCTGAAATGAAAATTACAAATTGTCTGAATCTTTCTGTTACGAGTGTAGGCTTTTGTCTATTGTGTAGACTATTGACTAACTTCATGTATTGTGTTGTAGAATATCGTTTTTTTTCTGGATATAAGCTATTCACATAAATTTTACCGACTGTGTATGGATTTTAGAAACTTACAGAATGTGTGATGCACACGCGTCCAGTTACTTTTTTAAATATTCTCGCATTTCTGAATGCTGATGCATTATTACTTTTTCTAATTCCAGAACTCAAAAATACACTGGAAACACAAGTCAGCGAGCTGAAGTCCACGATCGAGGGCAAATGCGTCTTGCAATGAGTTTGCGTATCGTCGTGGGAAAAATAAGCCTAGTTATCTTCATAACATTATTACCTGATATCAATTTTTCACAAATTTATCCATTCGAACCCATATCGAGAACTTTTATTTAATTTTGTGAATTTGGCTTTATGACATTCTTTTGTTCACTTTATTGAACTTCCGTTTCGAAAATCAGTTTACTAAAAAATTCATTAATAATTTACAGTAAATATTTTTGTTGAAAAGGAATATTTGAATGTTCTGCATTAGTAATGCCGGATTCCCTTGAAGTATAAATTTATTTAATTTTTCGAATGACGATACATGGATGTCGATTCAATTGGTTGATTGTATACTGTCCCAATTCTATTTATATTTGAATATATTGTTACATGATTCCTTCTCCCTCCCACCCCCCCCCTCCCCACTGTATTTTATCACCGCATTTTAATGCAGAACATTCGCACCATGTATATGATTTCGCAGATGTTTCGAATCAATGGAAAATCCAGGCTGCCGACTTGAGTTCCGTGATGGAAAAATAAGTTCTAAAACATGAAAAAAAAAATGATAAAACGTGTCGAAAGTCAGTAAGAATTGCTTCCTCCCTAAACGAAAAAAAAAAAATATGGCTTGAAAAAACAAGGAGAATTACGTTGTGTAGTAGGCATAATCGTGAGAATAATGAAGAAAAAAAAAATAATAATAATAACAAAATAATAATATCATTATCTCTTTCTCGTATTAGTTAGGTGGTCGGACAATTTACGTTCCACTATAAATGTAAAACGTCACTATTCTGGTAGATATAAACGAAAAAAAAAAAATTATATTATAAAGAAATGCGTAAGAAAAAGCAAATAAAAAATTGCTAACGAATGCGCAAACATCGGCTATAATGAACCTGTGCCTATAAACACATTTAACTCAACGAAAAAAAAAAAAAATACATGTACTGAGAACTCCGATATGGTTATTTATGTAAATGAGTTCTATATTAGACTTTGTTTAGAGAAAGAGAGAGAAAAAAAAAATTATGTACAACCTTTTAGATAAAACACACATCGTCACCGAAGTATGTTCCACCTTGTGCTCGGTAAAGTTATAACGAGTACCGTAATTGGAAATGGCTATTTTATTTTGTTTCTTGGTCGTAAAAACAAACACGAGTACATATCCATTTGACCTTTTCCGTTCCGTTCCTGTCATACACATGCACGTATTAATGTGCGATTCTCGGAAAAAAATAAATACATATTATATTCGTGCACATTGTGAATGTGTTAATAATAATGATACTCTGTCTGTGCGCATTCTCCTCTCTCTGCAATCGGATGGAACCGGCTGCGCATGATTGTTAATTAATTATTATATAATACAATCTCTTCGTATGTGCGCTCTAAATGTTCACGCACGTCGTCTATATTAGTCAGTTATGGAAATGGAAATACCCATGCACTTGATATCTGTAAAATATCGTTCATAAATGTTCGTAAATGTGGAAATATTCCTCGTAAAATGAGAGATTATCAGCGATACCTTCAATATGTATTACTAAAAGAATTTTCTTTAAAAAAAAAAATTAAATTTCTATTAAAATCTTCAGAAACGAGAGAGGCAGTGAAGTCAGTAGCGTAAAGCGGCAGCCAAAAATCTCAGATATACACACACACACAACCGGGGAACCCCCGTATGGCGAATCACATTCGTCGGGCCGGGGTAAGTAACTCATACACACACACACACACACACATGAATAAATAATACATAATATCAAGAAATTTTAATTACGAAACTGATTTTAAGAACTTTAATTATTATATACTGTATGAAAAAAAATTTTAGAATGTGAATTTTTTGTTCAATTTGAGTAAATAAGATATTATAAATAATAATAATGATGATGAGATAGACCGCATAGGTATTGATTGATTGAATTGGATGATAAAAAGAGAGAAAGGAGCAAGGTGGACTCGCCTCAACAAAAAACAACGAATTTCATTGTTTGAACATCAGGATTTTTGTCGTCTATTGTAGTGAAAAAAAATTAATAATAATAATTACTATTGTTATGCTTTCGAAGAAGACAAAAAAAAACAGCCTTGTATAGATGTATAACTGTGCTGTTTTTTGAGGTAATTATATAACCCATTTCGGTATATATATATAGAAAAGTAGTGTAAAAAACAGATTTTTTTGTGATTAATAATTTTTGTTGTAGCTTTCTGTTATAGTCCCTGTGATTGGCCGGATTTATTGGGAGAAAGATTTAAAAAAAAAGCTGTTTTCGACATCCCTTTTTCGATTCATTATGGTTTCTAATCCTACCCTGTGTACCGACACGCTTATAGTTTTCTCAAAGGAATTTCACCTGTTTGATATATATTCATTTATATATATTATATATATATAAATATATACACAAAAAAAGTTTTATGGAGAATTTTTTTTTTTAAATATCACTTCCCCTATTCCTAATATTTATCCCCTTCCTGGATCCTAATTTTCAAGTCGAAGTATTGTATTGTAATAGATGTTGGTGCTTTATATATAAGATATGCCGGCAGAGTGTGCACAAATTAAAACAAAAACTACTTAAAATTATGAATTAATTTGCTTTAATGTAATACTTTTCATTGGCTTTAGCTACATTATGGATTTATTTCATATATATTTTTTCTGATATTTTGTTTTTGCGAGGCGCTGTCCTTCTGTAAAGCATAGCCGCTATGAGTGAGGCCACGATTTCAATGGGGGTAATTATATACATATAAAAAGACTTGATAAGTCGTATGGTATGCTATGGTATTCGCAATGTTTCAACATATATTTGTGTGATGGAAATTGGTAAAAAAAAAAAGTAATGCATATAAATACATATTTACATAGTTCTTTCCTTTTTATGTGTTTACGTCAACTTCGTCTGTATTTGTGTCGATGATGTTCACTTGGCAAATGACTAATGCGTGTATTACAAAATCACGCAAAGTCAGAAACAGAATCACATTCCCTCTTGCATTTCCAGAGTGTGTTATTTGCATATGCTTATGCATTATGCTCTCCATATTTTATGATTTGCTTCCAAGAGATTCAAATCTTTCAAATGTAATATATCTAAAAAGAAATTGGAGAAATTTTGTGTCCGTGGTGATGATTCGTACTTTTGGGCCATCATGATGGGAAAAATTTACATTCGAAAAAATAAACACATGATGTTATATATATATATATATATACATAAAATTGTCTATCAGCGTGGGGCCTTTTGTAATTTTGATCTGTATTGTGTGTGGATAAATTCAAGAATGTTCTACGTACATATATATATGGATATATATGTGTTTATATAAAAGAGTGAGACGTCGATGTTCAAGCTTCTCTGTGTTATTACGTGTTTTTTTTTTGTTTTCCATTCGTGTATAGTGTGTGTTATGTAAATATCGTGGACACGTGTGTTATTTGTAGGAATATTCGTTCAAGGTTTATGCCTTAGTATATATAGGATAAAATTATAAGTGTTTTACAACGTTCCTGTGCGCCATCTTTGTACCTCTTTAATAACCGGTCCGTTTCGTCCGAAACGACGAGCGGCCGAAATTGTATTTTTTGCCCTGCACGTAGGTTTTTATATAGGCCATTATATATATTTTTTACGAGATTATTTATGTTTTTTTTAATGTTTTTATATATTAATATTATTATTTTTGTTGTGTGTTAGACGGAATGTACGCGTAAATATCAAGCAGTGCTGGATTTTCACATGGAAGTAACTCTTAATTACTGTGAGCTTTGTGCTTCGAACTTAATGGAAAATAGAAGAAATAATTTATTAGTGAATGGAAAAAGACTTAAAAATAATCACTGCTTTGTCAATTAACTCACGTGATGTTGAAATTTTAGAAATCGGATGCCTAGTTTATCTCAGCTTGGATTTTAATCATACAACCGCCGATAAATACTTTTTTTTACTAGAATGTCTGTGTATCGGTGTCTAAGTTGAATAGTAAGGACCTTCTTATTCGAATTGGTACCTAAATAATTAATGCACACATTGCTACAAATTTAGATAACCGTGACTTGCTGGAAATTCCTCTAAATTAGATTTGTTTAGTGGCACTGCTTGAAATTTACCGCTTTAAATGCCATCATCAAATGCTTTATGGTGTGCGTATAGTATCGTGCTATTATTTTGATTTTGAATCTTGGGAAATGGAAGTTCTTTATGCAGTTATGATCGGAGATCTCTCTCTCTCTCTTGCATTTGAATAAACTTGAATGGTACACTTGAAGTGAATCCAGCAAAATACTAAACTCTAAAAAACTGCATTAGGAGATGCTTCCACTCCCTAAGAACTTATTGCATGCGTTGTGCGTAGATTATATATGTATATTGAAAATATTGTTTAATGCGTTGATTATGTTTCATTTTTGTATTCGGTTACAATTTTTTGTGATATGATTTTTCTATTTGGGTAGTGTGCAAGTCCTTTGATTGCTCAGAAGTGACCAGTAGAATCCACTGAGTGAAAAAAAAGCAAATAAAAAAAAGCTGAAAACATGTGTTTTCATGCTTAAAAAGGTTCATACACATCGAAGACACTTCCTTTCCTGTAGCGTTGCCACGCGAGATACGTCAACGGGTATATCTCTCGTGAATGGTGTGTGTGTGTCGAAATATATATTCGGTTATAATGGTAACATTACTTTTTGTTGAGAATTCGATTTCAGACCAAATAAGAAAAAAACCGTAAAATAGTTTACGTTAAGTGCTAGTGTTTTTGACAAGTTTGGCGGAAGAAAATCATGGGTTTGGCATGTATTTACAAATCTATCTCTGGCTGTAAAAGATATGCAGGGTGTACGAGAAGTTCTGGACACGTTTTAAACATTAATAACAAATCGACCAATTGACATAAAAAAAAGTACAGTTTGCACCAAAATATTTACCAAGGCGTCGAGTTTTTTTTATTAAATGAATAATGAAAAACAAAATCAAAATTTTCACCACAAAAGCCACTGCATCACAAAGAACTCGAAATAACGCACGCAATGACCGTGTGAATCAGTTAATGTAGAGCTCTACATTAACTGATATGTAGAGGAGGCGCCAGACCAAACAAAGGCCTACATCTCCTTCATGATGGGGATCACTAATTGCGTGATTTCTGAAGCACACATAACAATGCCACACATAAAACCCCACATGCAATGCCACACATCAAACCCACACAATGCCACACATAAAACTCATACAATGCGACATCAACAGTGCATAATTGATGTTTATTGCGATTCGCGTTACATGAAATCAACAAATTTCATAATGGGCACCCTGTATAGATAAAACTACATCTGAACAATTGAGAGGGTGATCAATATGGTAATTTTATCTAACACAAATCGTAATAGAAATTACATATTCACTGCTTGCGTACCATTTCATTTTCATGTGATAAGCAGAATTTTTTTATTGATTCAGCGCCATCTGTGGTGAGATTTTGAACTCTTTTTTTATTCTTAATTTAAAAATAGCTCTACACCTCGATGAGTATTTTAGTGTAAACTGCGCGCATTTTTTTATTAGTTGGGTGTGTTTTTTTAAATTATTTTTTAAATATTTCCTACTCTTCCTGTTCACCTTGTGATTGCATTTCAAATAAACTTAAATTCTAGAGATTGTTGATATAGACAAAAAAGCATTACTAAAATTAGTAACGAAAATTATTTCACATCATTCCTTGAATTATATGTAACATTTTCATTTAGGTTCACTTTTGGTTCTCTAATCAATACTGTTTAACAGATCGGAGAAAACAGTTTCTTTTACGGATGATTTCATGTTGATTTAGCTATTTAATCACAGAATTCATGAGAGTTGAAAGTATATCCAGTTGACATGTCCCGCCCTGTTCCGTAATATGTGGCGTGTGAATAGCACTTTTGTGTGTGATCGTCCTTTTTCTCTCTGTAATTACAAAATAAATAAATATTATTTGTATGTGTGGTCGTTGTTCTGCACGTCCTTCGAAAATATTTTCTAATACCGTAGCTGTTTTCAAGCGCGTGTATTTTGTGAGTGTGAAATAAATATTTCGTGTGTCTGTAATCTACGTGTGTGTATGCGCGTGCGTGTGTGTTGTATGTAATAATGGTAGCATATAAGTGAAAAAAAAAAATCGAGCGTCGGAAAGTTACTCTATCGTACTAAGCGGGCTTTCAAATTAGAAAGTTTTTTGACGGAACTTACTCTTTTTTGAAAGGTTCGGCCCTGGGAAAGAGATGTGTACAGTTCGTGAAATAATTAATTAATTACACTGAGAGGAATAGACAAGAAAATTTATGCTGCGCCGGGCTAAAAGCAATGCTTACAATAAGGTATTATTGTCATGTAAAATAATGAATTCACTCAATACTTTCGGTGAATGTCGTATCAGTGTAGATTAATGCGCTATCTACGTGCCTCAGAAAATCAAATAATCTAACGATTGTGACAGAAAATGGTGAGTTTTTGTTTGGAACACATCGAAATACTTGTTGGTATTCTGGGTGCATAGGCATATAAAAAATAACGAACTAATAACCAGGCTTATTTCTAGTTTTAATCAGCCACGAGGCACGATACAATTGATATTTCTCAGCTCATTCATCACGCTATAAAATATCGTATTATAAGATATTACACACGACACTGTGGCTGGGTCTCAAAAAATAGCTAAGAACTTGAAATAAAATTATATATACTCGTATATGAAATTGTGAATATTAATATTGGTACCCGCGATATGTTCCGTAATCGATCATTCTTGTGCATATTCATTTTGTGATGCGCTCCCTGCCTTGTTGTGGATCTCGCCAGTGACCGTATCACTCTATTCTTTCCTTTCTAAACGCAATGACACCACTGCCAGAGCCAAATTTTTATTTCGAATTTTTTTTTTTTGAAAGCGTTCTGAACCGAGAATGCGAATGCGTCACCACATATTTGCGCGTTTGTATTCCAATGGAAAACGTTTCCGAGCATCTGTAAAAGACCCGCAACACGATCGCACGAATACACAAAAAACAGCATTATATATATATATAACACGTTTCTTTTCTTTTTCGAACATATCTATTCACCTAATTGCACATAATGAATATTAGTCAGATCACCCTTGATGCCGAGAAGTTATGCTAATTCCAAATTCGCTCGAAAAACCAGCCACTTTGTCTTGCACACGTGACTCTTATCTAACTCAAAAATTGATTTATATGAACACATATGTCGTGATGGTTATGTTAATTACCGCGATGCACTCGTACCTTTTGCATTTCTCTAAACATGCCTTCGAATATCATATGCCTTGCCCACCACATGCAATAAAAAATAAATGTATTCGAAATATGCGAATTCCAAATACAACGACATACATTTTCTGGAGTGAATTTTTTTATGTGTTCGTAAAATATTTAATGATTTGACCTGAAAAGTTCCATGATTTCTAATGAATATAATATTTATATATTGCTTATAAATATTAATTCCAACGCTTGTTACTAATGTAATCGTACCCTGTTCCAATATGTATATAATTTCACCTAAAAGAAACGCATGATGAAGCGTGCATGCTATATTCTTTAGTAAGATTCAAATTAATGCATGAGGGGAAAATTTAAAATTATTCACCATTAGTTGCTCAAGTAACAAAATTACGTCGTTTATTATTTTAAAATATATATATATATTGTTTAAATTGTTGAATTAATTAAACGAAAAAAATCATATTTTGTAACCATACGACTTGGGACGTATATTGGACGGAAATTGTGATGCCATGTAATGTCTATATGATTTCGCGTTAAGCTGTAATATATGTATGTATAGGCTCTAAAATAATTTATAATGAATATTTATTTGATATTTAAACGTGTATTTATATTTTAGCTTAGCTTCGTTACATATTTCAGGCTTATTTTCTACTGAATTTATTTGAATGATTTCTTTGTATGTGAATGTGCTTCTTTGTTAATTTTTATGGTTAACAATAATTGCACTTTGATCAGCCCATTCCTATGTGTGAAAAAAAAATACATTTTGTGAAATTAATGTGTTTAAAAAAAAATGTTATTTTTCTTTCCTCTGTAAATAGCCTGAAAGTCTATATAATTATAGATTTTAGCTTTCTGCGACTATTCTACTTAAGTAATGTATATAATACATATATCACATGAAATAAAAAGGTTATGTGTTGTAGTTATATTAACACATTATTGAAAATATATATATATATAAATATATTTAAAACGATACTGTGACAGTTTTAGAGAAGTTCTCGGCTGGGTGCCTCTTCGCAGGCGATTGAAAATACTAAATATTATGTTTTATAATAACGATGATTATGGTGATTATCACGATGATAATGACGCTTGTGTCGTTAAAAGAGAACGTTTTTCCTGACAACAATTTACATGTGTAAACTGTCACAGACTTATATATATATATATCTATATATATATGAGGAGAAAACAATATTAATAAAGGAACCTGTGATTGTGCTTTGTAATGGCACCAAATAAAATCACAACATTGTACATTTTATTGATTAATAATTATTATATAATGCAGCTAAGGAAAAAAAAAAGAACTTGTGAATGTGAGTAGAAGATCTTTTTTCGTATAAGAAATGAAAAAAAATATACAAACATATTCCAAACATTTACCTATAGCGGATCTTAGCTAACTTCTTGAGATTTAGTCAATGTGATAATAACGAGTCATTATAATATTTATTGGTGATGGAAAAAATAATAATAATGATTATTGTTATCATTATGGTCGAGTTGCGTGGCTGAGAATATATCTACTATGAAGAAAAAATAATAATGGTTATTAATAAGCTCTTTTTTTTCGTGGAAATAAAGATGAATTTATGATAAATATTTGGAGAATATTGGAATAAATAATATTAAGCACATGAGTGAATCTGGCTTAGTATAGTAAAGAAAATATAGTGTACGAAGTCTGGATGTTCTCGTGTATGAATAAAGTGATCGCAGGTTTTAGAATTGCTGTCAAGTCGTTTATTTCACGCGTGTATTACACATTGATGATTCACCTTGTTATGTTATAAGACGTTTAAATCAGCCTATGAAAGAAAATAAAATGCAACTGTTATCACTCAAAATACAAAAATTTAAACACGAAACAGCCTTTTCAATTCTTATATCCGTGGTGTCTGGTCAGAACATGATAACTCCAAAATCACATTTTAGTGATATAAGCATTTTCATTATCATTTAAAAATCAAAAATAAAGCATACACGCAAATACAAATGAAAATATCATACATCAGCATGTTGTTTAGCCGTACGCACGTATTGTGCATTTATCTCACTTCGAATTAGTTTTAATTAACAAGACTTACTAGATCAAAAAGCCATTTTTTGGAGATATGTTTTGACCAAACCCCACATATATATGACTCGCGTTTATTACGAGATATACTAATAATAATGAAATAAGTACTCTATGATACGCGCTTGCATGGCTTTATCGTAGAATTACACGCGTCATATATGACACTGAAATATTGAAAGGACATAGCAAAAATTATCATAAGATGCTTCTCCTTCATTTAGAGAATTACTAGTTAATTTTATTCATGGTTATCCCTAATCAAGGTACATTACACAAATAACTCAATATAGAATATAAACACATAAAGGAACTATCACAGTACACAGGATTTATACGGAAAAAGATCACTCATAATAATCAATATCGGAATTTTGATCAACTCACCCATCATCACCTTTCACTGGTGAACAGCCATCGAGCTCAAGGTAACCCTGGAAGACATCGTCTGGGTTTATTTTCAGTTTCCTCGAGAGTGTGTTCACATTTTAACACGCGACCTACCCCCATGAAACCCTGATCATTCTCTGCCGAAGAACGTGGTCAGTACTAACTCTACATCGATTTTAAACTCTCTTGATTGGTTGAGTATGATCGCCTGACAACCAACAAGGGCGCTAATTTGCTAAGAGGCACATTTTGAAAAACGTGATTTTTCCCATTGTCTGAAATGTGTGATCATGTTGCGCAATCTTGTACATATCTCAATATAAGAAAAATGCGTCGTAGAATTCCTGCGAGTTAAGAAAACTATCGTGTTACTTTCCTGATGTATCTATGTGTGTAAGCGTGCGTTTTTTTTCGCTATGGGAGAAGAGAGAGATAGAGTGTGTGAGTGCGATCATGGCATATAGCCCTTTCTTCAGTGGAAAATGGTCTGATATAGCGCAGACCACTCGCTTGAAGAAAAGCAATTGGTAGTGTAGAACGTCGACGCGCAATAGTGATGATGATGGAGGAGGAGGAAATAATGATGATGATATGATTCAAGCACTTCATAATTATAAAAATTATTTTCCTTTAATTAATGATTTCTCCACCACTCCCTACTTCTCCAATATTTGGGATTCAATTCTTAACCCTTAGATGCACAAACTGGGTCATGTTTGCCTAGGAGGTACTTTTTAACATAGGAGGAAAGAAACACCGTGCATGTAACGGTTAAAACCGCCTTTCTTGCCACTCCACCATCGATACATTCCATTTAATAATTCTAATCGTTTTATCATCAGCATCACATCTTTTCTTCAGCCATCACCACTGCGCTTCGGCTGTATATATGACCACGTGCTTTTGTTCTGGCGAATGTTCTTGCGCTATATCAGATCTTTTGCCACTGAAGAAGGCTATATTAGCCTTAAAAAGGTGGTTTGGTGTTTTAATGTTTGTATTTTGAGCAATAATATCCGTTGAATTTCAATATCTTCTATACGTGTGCTCAAAATATATTTCCTTTACAATCTTATGGAAGTTTCATCTTAAGTAATTTTTGAAATTCTGTGCAATATCATTGGCTACTGTTGAGCGCGATTATTTTTTTTGTGACAGGTATTTCTTTAACCTCTACACCAGTGTTTTTTTAATCTTTTTTCGCCCAATATGAACATAACCCCGTATGAAGACGTAAACCTTGGAACATGGATATAAGCACAGAGATGCATGGGCATTTACACGGATGACAGCGATGAAAAGTGAGTGTGAAAACGGTTGGTAGAATGCAATTAATGTTCATTTGGGAATATGAGCCATGATGGGTGAATCGATACTTTAATATGGTCACCTATGCGTGGCATAACCAATGTTTTGAATACGAGCCAATGGCGCGTGAACATGGCCACATATGTAAGCATGAACAATAAAATTCGAACATAAACGTTGATGTATGTATGGAAGGAGAACAACATACATATATTATGCATATGGGAGAATGTAAACACGGACAATATGTTTAGCGAGGCGTTTGAAATTTTCACATTTCTATTTTAAGAAAAGCGCACCCAATTTTCACACTAACACTTGAACATAAATATTCATACTGTAAGATATTAACTTGAAAAATCACAATATAATGATCACAGACAGACAGAATTTAATTTTTATCGTCGCTGCCCAGCCCAAAGGGGCTGCCTGGCGACTTACAGACTGCTCTTGCTAGCTATGAAGAGGGTTATAGACAAGTTTGTGCGTGTTTGTGTAGATGTGAAGTGCTTGTAAGTTAATAGAGAGAAAAGAAAACAAAAAAAAAACACATACAGTCCGATAAATGCTACCATCAGAATAGTAAAATACACAAAGATCAGCCAAACTTCACCAAAATGCCACTCTATGCAATAGAGCAGTTGATCAATAAAATCAATAGTAGTAAAAAAAAAAAATATATATATATATATATATATATATATATACACACACACATATATATACACATACATATTATGCGATAAATGTATATTATAATGGACACAAAAATGAAATTACTTATGTACAATTCACCAAAACGCTACATAATGCACTAATGAGAAAATAATAATAAAAAATAAATCTAACATACAAAAGAAGTCATAGAAAAACAAGTGTGTTAGCCGAAATTATACAAATTGATGCAGTGCAAGATCAGTCATGTGCATCAAACCACAATGCCACTCTATGCAATATACAGTTGATCGATTATTTCGATAGCAAATTAAAAGTACAAAAATATTATGATAGATCGACAAAGATTATACAGCTCAGTAGTTCAGACCTCTAGCGCACCGACCATGGCACGTGCAGCACGTTTTGAGGCCTAAGAAACTTTAGTCTTTGACGTGGGTTGTAATCGACCAGCTCTCTCAGATGCTCGTATTCTGAGTTCCTCATCCTTTCAAAGTGATCCTCTGAGATTTGTTGGATGTTGTTGAGGATGGTTGGAATCTTCAGTTCTTTTCTAATGTCAGCCCCTCTGATGTACTTTGGTGCACGCACAAGAGTTCTCAGTATTTTATTCTGTTGACTTTGCAGACGCTGCATGTTGGTTTTTGAAACATGAGCCCATACTGGGGCGGCGTAGGTCATGATAGGTCTAATGATTGATTTAAACAATATGACTTTGTTTTTAAGAGTTAGTCTTGCACTTGGAAATGTAATGCGTGACATCATTCCCATGGTTTGGGTAGCCTTAGTTCTTACGTGATTTATTTGCGGAACGAAGGATAATGATTGGTTTAGAATACATCCCAAATATTTCACTTCCTTCACAGGTCTTATGGCTTCTCTGCCCAGGTAGATTGGTGCTCTAGTGAATTTGGTTCCTCTTGTTAACCAGATGAACTGACACTTGGCATGATTAAGCTCGACAGCATTATCCTCACACCAGTCTTCAACCTCCTCCAGAGTCTCCTAAAGATTTTCTCTGCATTTATCAGATTTTCTGTTGTTGGTGATAATAATTGCATCATCCGCAAAGAGTCCCAGTATGCCCATTTGTTGGGCAGACAATATAATGATCATTTGCAATAATATACATCATAGTTTAAGTCTCTTTAATTTTTTCTCATAT
Organism: Pholcus phalangioides; assembly: GCF_987345545.1. Lineage (NCBI taxonomy): Eukaryota > Metazoa > Arthropoda > Arachnida > Araneae > Pholcidae > Pholcus > Pholcus phalangioides. The sequence goes on from NW_028301628.1 coordinate 27,505,122, forward strand.
ATAAAAGCATTCAAAATATAATTTGAACGTTAAATTTATATTTAATTAAATAATATAAATCTACAATTTGTTGAAGATATTCTCCCACCTTGTGTATCCAAGTGAAAAGTTACCCTTTTTCTCTCAACGTTAGTTCAACGTTTAGCTACTTTCATTTTGTTGAAGACAGATGGCATCCAAATTCATACATCGCATTCAACAGCTGGTCCGCGAGTCGATCCTGCGCGGCCTTCCGACAAAGTAAAAAATACCGTGTACCAAATTTTTGATTATTATTTGAGCCTACTACTTATAATAATTATGTATTTGCATTCACTACTATTACTTCATTATTTCTAGTGACGAAAATAATTTACTATGTTCTCACCATACTCCTTTTCGTCTTTTTGAACACCCCCCCCCCCCAGCGTCGAAGGTGGAGTCGCCTGATCTAATGTATATATGTATAATGTATATATGAATTGGCATCATCATCAACGTGCCTCCCAGCAATAATGACCGTGCCCCCCTGACTTCCAAGTCTATCTCCGTCTATGTTGCCCTGGTGTAACATATGGATTTGTATGCAATATTTGATATTCTGCTCACTGTGACGAAACATTTCGAAGTTCATGCCCTCTCACACAATGACACCTTGAAACTCCAACCGATTAGGCTATGCACAGAGCCTATTAATTACAAAGGGCATAAATGCCCTTTCGAGCATATAACGAAAACAGAAAAACGATTTCATAATTTCAACATGGCAGGTTGGTGGCATTCCGCTGCGTCAGACTGGCCAACCGAATAACCCATATTCTGGTTAAAGAAAACACCACATTACAGAAATCTCTAGTATATGATATTGGCTAAAAAGAAGTTAGCTCTCACGTAATAAGAATACATGTGTCGCAATTGTGGGTCTATGTGATTTCATGGATGTACAGGAGGACCAGGTAATGATGAGCAAACATCCCTTCTCATCTAACTGGTTCTGTGCCTGATTCACGTGTGCCTCGGTTCATCTCATCGTGGTACCATCACGTGTTTTTATCACGATAATAATATACGGTCTATTCGATGCGCGCTGCCGCAAGGGTGCCACTATGGGGGGGGGGGGGTGCTAAATCACTGGCAAAAAAATAATAATTGCAGAAAAATATTTTATACGTTGAAATTCTAACTATAATTCTATTGGATGGGATAATTTGCAGAAGAAACTGCAATTTCCGATGCATCGCATCTAGCTGAGAACGTAACGAGGTAAAGAACGAATATGTGTTCCTTCATGAAGAAATGTATAAATACAAACAACGGTAAAAGTTTAACCACTGAATTGCCCATGTTTCTCTGTGTTACTTATGGTGTACATGAATCTGCAAGTTTTCCGGGTCATTTTACTAAGGTCGCTGAAGTTGCACCCGCGACACCGCAGTTGACTATTATATTGGCCCGAGAACAGAAAGAAGTTGGCCACCCCTGGCATAGATCATGTGGAACGGAAAAAAAAAGGAAGGGGAGGTGAATGCAGCAGAAAATAATACCCGTCAGTTCAGAATGAGAGTATTTTGTTTCGGTATATTTAAAAAGAGAAATATTTTACCTAAAAACCAACTGTCTTGAGAGATTATATACGATGTCCTGTTGGTGCTAGCATGGTCTTTATCTCTTCCACCGTCCGTCGTAGAAGTATAATGCTATATAAGAAATGCTCAACAGGTGTTCAAAAATTACCCTGTACTTGTTTTGAGAGGGATAATACAGTGCGTCACAAAAAAATCTAATTTTTTATACGGATCCCCGTTCTCTTATTTCCAATTAGAAAGTTGTTGTTCTGTCTCTCCTGAAGCCAACGACGAAAAATAAAAATTCACGTTTCCAAGTCCAATATTCACTGATATATTGTAATTCGAAAAACGGAGAAAATTTGGAAAAGAACGGTGTCAAATGCAGATGAAACGGTTTTTCCGAATTTAGAGGTGTTTCCTTCCACAATTTTCTTCTGATTTTCGAATTCGAATATCTCTGTGAATATTGCACTTAGAAACATGGATTTTTTTTCTTAGCGTTAGGAGAGACAGTGCAGCAACTTTGTAATTGGTATCTTGAGCACACGGTGGACCGTATAAAAGTTTAGATTTTTATTTTGTGACATACTGCACACTCTCAAAACTGGTACAGGGCAATTCTTTTAACGCCTGTTGAGCATTTTTTGAACTGCAATCATACGTACGGTTGATGAAATAAAGGTCGTGCTAGCACTTACGGACACCCTGTATATTAGTCACCAATCGCAATCATGCTGTATAAGCTTGACCATTCCTATGAATGACTTGGGAAAACAGATCTTCAACGCAAAACCGGCGGTTCATATGCGGGTCCCGAAGGTTTGTTTTTCAGTGTCCCATCGGTGAAAGGGCTCAAATATTTTATTGAATTTATAGAAATGCTGAAGAAAAAAAAACTCAATGAAAAAAATATGCGTTCTATAGAATTGGGAAACAATTTCAAAATCATTATTAGAAAATATTTCGAAACTAACGCGAAAATGATTACATAAAAATAAGAAAAAAATGAGATTTCGTTTTTACATTTTGAGAAATAAATTTAGAATTATTGAAAGAAGTATTCTTCAGAATTATTTAATAAACATTTTATAAGAATTACTCAAAGAGAAATATTTCACAGAAATTAATGGGGGAGAAAAAATGTTTTTAAGAAATTCCGAAATATTTCTCATAATTATTGAAATAAATATTATAAAAATTAAAGGAGATTTACATTAAAAATAATTTTAGAATTGACTTAAATTTTTATTGAGAAAACAAATATAGTTGAGGATTAATTAAAATTCATATTTGATGCAAAAAAAATCCCAGAATAAATAAAATTCTTAAGCAGTACCGGGCTCCCTGTTGGCTCTGTGGTTTGGATTTTTCTTGGCTCAACGAATCTAGATAAAACAGTACGACTCTGGTTGGCCTTCGGGCTTCATATCTTTTTGTGGATTGTAATTTGGCCTGAAATGTTGGACTCCTGGATTAGAATTTCGTTTCCGTCCAATGCCCATACAAATTTCTCTATCCACTAGAATGAAAACACGTGAAAATAACTCGCAAAAGCTCATAACGAATCACATAGACGTAATAAATTACACCGACTAAAGTCAGAGACGGCGAAATCTCATCACATATTTCAAAGTCCACATGAACTAATAAACAACAGTTTATACATCACAATTACTGGGACTTTAAAAGCCTTGATAAAATGAAACTTGTAATGCAGCTGACACGAAGCCAGCTCAAAATATTACGCAAAAGCAACGTTTTTAATCCTCTCACGGTTTCTTACTCTGGTTGCACCGGTGCAATAAACGTATATAGATTCACCGTCGGGAATGTTCCGTGTGAACATATAACAAGACATCGGTATGCACTCGTAACAAATAGGCTGTCATTGTGTTCCGGAATACAAGTTCCGCCCGAATCCAAGCACGATCTATTGAAACCTCCAATTTCGCACGGCGCCCGGGAATGAATAGGAACAACGTTTCTCTGAGGCCACTGCAACGATTCATTTCTAGCGCGTGTGCTTGACAGTTCTTTGAAAATCCGGCCGCTGAATACTGGTTTCCGATATCAGTGCGTTCTAGTTGTTTATCACTGATCACGAAGAAGGACTCTCCCTCTCTTCAATATTGCTTTTAAAATACAAAATATGAATGATATAATGAGACACGAAACATGTGAAACAACAACTTCCTAATAGATTCCGAAACTTATTTGTATCATGTCCCCATATATCATTTTCACTATTCATGTTGATGAAATGTGAGTGATTTTGGTATTAAATGCTAATGGAAAGAGCATTCACATCATATTTCAATGTCCTTTGTGTTACCATATTCGGGGTGTTTCACAAAGGACTAAAAATAAAAGTGAAACATCAAAAATGTCTGGTGAAACGAGGAAAATCGAACAGCGTTAGCGCAGGGTGGACGAGAATTCCTTTCCTGAACACATTATAAAAAATTAATAGCAAATCAACCAATTGACATATAGGAACGGCTTCCCCTAAAACACTAATCATGGCCTAGCGTTATTTATATATTTTTTTAATCATAAAAACAAAGTTGAAATTTCATTCACAGATGAAGCTGTATAACGAAAAACTCAGCCTAACACATAAAATACAACACAGTGTATAATGTTTATGGCAATTTGTGTTGCATAAAACTATGGCATTTCAATATGAACGCTCTTAGCTCGAGCTGCACCTAGAGCAGCGGTCCTGAACCGGTGCTCCACGGAGGCCTTGGAGCTCCGCGGCCGCTAGAAGAAAATAAAAAAAACCAATAAATTTGAAAAAAAAAATAATTATAAATATTTTTAAATAAATAAAATTAAATCATTATCTTTGATGAATAAATAAAAAAAGGCCTACAGGGCTCCGCCATAAGCACTTTCTACCGAAAACCGCAGTGAAGCGTGGTAGTTTTACGTAACGCAAATTGTCATAAACGGTAATTATGCACTGTTTGAGTTGCCTTTTCACGTGTTTTGCCCAGTTTTTCAGTTTACAGGGCCACCTGTGAGTGAAATTTGATTTTTTTTTTAATTTATCAAAAATGCCTCTAGGTCAGGCGTCTTATACACATGTATGCTCTAGGAGCTTTTCGTCTAGGCCTGCAGACCATTATGAGAAAATAGCTATTTAAGATAGAAAAACGATTAAAGTACAAAAACGAAAATTGTTATAGAGTGCTGACAATTGAAATCCAGCTGCATTTAAAGCGGTAAGATACAATAAGAGCTGTAAGATAAATGCAATAGACCGTCGTAAAGCTTCGGGATCCCAAAAGACTTTGAGAATTAGGGTTTTATATATTTCGAGAGCCAAAATTTGGCATACAAAAATGTGAACATAATTACAGAATTTACAGAAATTCTGGAGAAACATTTGATAAAAAAAATAATTTCATAATTATTAAAAAAATGATTTCGTAATTAATGAAAAAATAATTTCATAATTGATGAAAATTTATGAAAAAATAGCTACAGAATTACTGAAAGAAATATGCAATTTCCTGAAAAAAATTGAGAATTTGTAAAATTAAATAATTTCGTAATTAATGAAAATTTAAAATTAATGAGAAAATAATTTCAGAATTATTGGCACACAGATGTTAGAATTAATAAAATAAAAAAAAACATAATCAGTGAAAGAAATTATTTCAAAATAAATGTAAATTAAAATTTAATGGAAGAAATAATTTCAGAGCAAATAAAAGTGTTCGATAATTTCAAGATCAATCGCAAGGGACCGAATTTTGTTTCCGTTGAACATAGGTTTCCGTTTAATACAGGTTCAATTGACACAATGTTTAAAATTATGTAACGATCCCGAAAAAATTGAAATTAAAAAAAAAAATTAAATGAAAATAAAGTAAATAATTTAAAAATTTTAATAAAGTGTTATTTTAAGAAATTTTAATAAAGTGTTATTTTAAGAAATTTTAATAAAGTGTTATTTTAAGAAATTTTAATAAAGTGTTATTTCAAGAAATTTAACAAGTGTTAAACACTCTCATTAAATGAGAGTGTCTATACTTGTTGTGTCAGGTTCAGTTTGTATTGTCTTCTACGTTTATGTTATCCTCAGCACTGCGATCACGGATAGCGGCTTGCATGCAATTTTCTAAGTCCTGCATATCTCATTTGGAAATTCAGTCTTTGTACTAATTTCTCCCGTTTAACAGCTCGTTCTTTCCCGAAATATTTTGTAACAATTATCAGGAAGCAACTGCCTAACTATATATGCCATTAAAATCACAGCATCAAGTACGGAAACAGTTTTTACTAATGTAGGGGCGGATGATGCAGAACTGACATTGGCAAGCGCAGATTGCATAAAAAAATTCGGAATTTCGATATAGCATTTCAACATTTTCTGTGATTTCCTTGGCCTATTAGTATGGGAAACATTCGTAGTGTTTGCATGAAATTTTCCTTTCCGTTTCCGCGTTCCGTTCAATCCAGGTTTTTTAATTGTATTTTAGCATTGAAATCACGGGGCCAAGATTTTTCCTGTTGAAGTCAGGGGTTTCCGCTTAATAACGATATTTTTGGCATTAACAAAATTTTCCATTGGGAATTCTTATACTAAAATTTGCGTTTCTGTTTCTGTTGTACCTGGCTGTACAGTACAATAGGTGAATAGACTGGCTGTAGAGTTATCATGCTAGTTCAGAAAATTACGTAGAAATCAATGTAGATGAAAAATCAGTAGGAAAAAATATCTATTTCAAATTTATTCCCCCCACTCTAACATTTCCTTGTGTTATGTCTTTGAATGAAAATTCAAGAAAATCGTTATATACAGTAATTATGTGAGCTAATGTGGACCGTGGTTAACTCGAATAAAAAAAATCCGGAACGTGCAGATTTTTTTCATTAAATGAGGTAATTTACGTCAAAAATGGCGAAAGTTAAGTTTACACAAAAGTTATTTGCAGTTATTATGCAGGGTGTCCTGTAAGTGCTAATGTGGCTTTTATCTCATCAAAAACCTGTCGTAGAGGTATAGTTCCAATTTAAAAAATGCTGAAAATTTTTCGAAAATTACCTTATACCAGTTTTGAGAGTGAAAATACAGTTTTGCGTAACGAAATACAAAAACATAATTGCACTCAGAAACATGGAAATTTTTTTCTGTTGGCGTCAGCAGATACAGAGCAAAACTCTAATCGAAAGTTAGAAGACAAGACAACAATATAAAAGATATGTTTTTTATTTTGTGATACACTGTATCTTCATTCTTAAAACTGGTAACTGGTACCGGGTAATTTCTGAATGCTATTTAAGCATTTTTTAAATTGGAATCACACTTCTACGACGGACGGTTGATGAGATAAAGGCCACATTAACACTTACAGAACACCCTGTACAGTGGAATAAAAGGATCGAATGAATATAGTGAAGTTACGTGAAATACCGCAACGTATTTACAGTTTGCAACATTTTGAGGATTACACATGGTGCTTTAAAAATGTCAATGTATTCTGTTCTCGAACACTCTTATATGCTCTAGAAAATACCAGGATACTCGCGAGCAATGGAGGACGTGGGTGCAAGTACGAGACAGCTCCACTTTTTTCCGATTTTTCACTTTTTCGTTTGTTCCTATAAAAGAAAAAATGTTCTATGAATTGGTGCAAGAACCATACAAAACTCCACGCAACAGCTGTGGAGATATAAAGGAAAAAGAGCTATACTGGTGTCTCATACGGTGCAAGAAATTGTGTACCGAATTGTTTCAACGTTTGGTCGCTTGGTGGCACCGCTTTTCGTGTTGTATCAGCCAGTCGTTGGTGTTTAGTGTTGGTGATGAGTTACTTATGATAATTTCTGAGCACGTTTTTAAGTGAGTCAATGAACAGTGTAATAATGACTGTTGTTTGCAAGTGATTTTGGTAAAGTAAATTTTTAAAAAATGAACAAAATTTCATGATTATTTAAAAATCTTTCTCGGTATTTCTTTTCCCTATAAACTTATTACAAGTTACTTTTTTGCAACCACACATCCTTAATGTGTTAATAAAGAGTTCCTGGCCACAAAATTCCAGTGTTGGGTGGAAAAAACTAGAAGCTTCGTGCTTTCTTTCTCAATAAAAATTTTTAAAAAATCACGCAAAAGGGCGGAAAAGTAAAACCGGTCTACAATAGAGGAAAGTATTATTAATGTTCTACCCGAAATTGATCAACATTGAAAAACGTTAAGTATTTTTTTGGTCCCCATCCCCTGAAAAACTTAGAAAACTGGAGCTGTCTGGTTCTTGCAACCCCGCGCGTCTTCAGGCTTAAGATATTCGCTTAATTAAGCGAAAGTGTTCTAAATTTATTCTTCCACTCAACCTAATCGGTGAAATTGAATTCTCAACGCCTCCTGCCTAAATCAACACATAAAATTTCATGCTGTAGCTGTAGCTTTCACCTGCCCCCGCCCCTCATTGTCGTTCCAGCACGTTTCCCAAAAGGTAAGGGTAAGGCGACTTGATAAGGATACCCTATTTTAGTAGCTGTACCAAAGGGTAGTATCGCCTTTTCTTGAGAAGACCTTCCCAACCTTCTTTGGACACCCAACCTTTACACGCTTTGGTATTCTCTGAACAGGTGTGGTGCAACGCTGGGCGCTCAGCACGTCATGTTACTGCACATCTAATATTTGAAATTAGTTTATAGAAGTACCTAGGTTAATCGACTGTCAGATAATTACTGTCCCACTGTAATTTTTCATACGACTCCAGTGCGACTGGAATAATAGCATCCAGTATTACATATAGCTCCATCAATTATAATCGTGAAAGAATGAATTATTTTTTGGTTTTTTTAACATGTCATCGACTGAACATGATTGAGAGACGAAGAAGGTACAAGAATTTTTTTGTTTTTGTTTTAAAAAAATATTCGAAGTTTTTTTTTACTTTAGACGAGATTACGACTACACAGGGTGTCCTAAAAGTGTTAATGCGGATTTATCTCATCAACTGTACGTCGTAGAGATATGGCTTCAGTTTAAAAAATGCTCAGAATGCGTTAAAAAATTACCTTGTCAGTGAAAACACAGTGTATCTTAAAATACAAAATATAAATTTATATACTACCATTCGGCCTCTAACTTCCAATCAGTAAGTTATTGTTTTGCATCTCTTGGGGCAAGTAGAAAAAAAACCATATTTCTAAGTGGCTAGCATATTTTTGAATTAAAAAAATGGAGAAACGTTATGAAAGAACAGCAAAAACTGACGGACGACGCTCCTTTCCCTTGTTTATGATGTCCTTTGCCAACTTTTTTCAACAATTTGAATTCTGATGTTTCAGCAGTTATTGCTTTTAGAAACTTGGGTTTTTTTTTTTGTTGGCCTCAGAAGAGACAAGGCAACAACTTTCTTGTTGGACGTTAGGAGACAGGAGGACCGTATAAAAATTTAGATTTTTTATTTTGTTACACCCTAAACTTTCACTCTCAAAGCTGGTACAGAGTAGTTTTCCAAAACGTTTTAATCATTTTTTTAAATTGAAACTTACCTCAACGATGAACGGTTGATGAGGTAAATGCCGCATTAGCAGTTACAGGACAACCTGTATAGATATAACTGTATAGATAAATTACGACTATTTTGCTGGTAGAGCCAGGACCATGCATGGTATGAAAGACAGAAAAAAATAAATTATGACTATATTACGGTGGCATTCACCGACATGATTTAAACTAGAACCACAATTTTTTGAGAGGAGAATAACACGGATTGGTTAAATACTTTAATTTAACCATTCCGTGTTGATCTCCCATCTAAAAATCGTGAATATATAACCATATCGGGGAGCACCGCCATTAGCCGATAATAATATCGGACACCCTGTATATTGTAATATGGAAGTTATTTTAAGATTTATAGAAGTAAAATACATGAAAAACAAATCAGGATATTTTATAAATTTTTGATTAAACGTCGTCCTATAATCTTCGATTGATATGGATTTATTCATGAAGTTTATCGGAACGTAAGGCCATGCTTAACGGATAAGCGCACGTCACAAATGAATCGCGTGAGATTGAATAGTGTGATAAGAGTCTCATCAACTATACTTGGAGAAGATGGTGCCTCGGAACTTCTCTAAATTCTTGGCGCGCACGCCAAGAACTTTCGTCGCTCCTTCAGGCACCGGCCGAATCTTAGGAATTCGCCGGTGGCACCCGATCAAACGCATTTCCCTTTTCTTTGCTCTTTCTCAATACGGAAGGTGATGAAAGGCTTTTAATTAAAATTTTCTCCTCTCAATACCATTTATCAGCAGGAACTCCAAGAATTTCTTCATTGCGAACAGATAGATGCCTTCACGCAGAGAGATGAGATCGTATTTTCCCCGCTCATTTATTGTCTTGAGTCATGAAATCGATTGCCGATATGACAATCATCACCAAAGTCATACATGACATGCCCTCAACTCCGAAGGTTGGCATTAATCAAAACTATAACCCCCCCCCCCCCTATAATAAATTACTGGCACGCGTCACGACGTAAGTGTTCGAAGATGTATGGAATTTTCCACACGCCATCTTTTATCTCTTATTTCTATATCGGACGTCCGCGTGCCACACTGCGTGATTAATCATAGAGTTTTGCACATGAATGAGGACTTCGGCAGCGTAGACGTATTTATATAATTGAAATATTATAATGCAAAATATGCATATATGCTAATATATGTGTGTTACTGACAAAGCGCGAAATTGCCAATTTCGGGAGATCATTTAAGTTGCCCACGACTCGTGCTGAAACCCATGAAGGGGGTCCACACTTTCCTAAAGGTTGAGCACCCTTGGTATATATAGCCATGCATTCCATCACACTATGGCGATGGAAAAAAATATATTTGGCACCTAACCGGACCTCTTACATGATTACATCGAACATTGGCCAGGGATCTACAGCCACTTCGCGAATTCGCCTGCCAAAGCTCAAACCCTTTCTGCATATCGGATTTGGCAAAATCTTTCGACTATTTCGCGAATTGACCGTACTTCAGGATTTTGGGCTAACATATGCCTTGTTGCAGATATTTGAAACTCGGAACAATTTTTGAAACTCTTTAAATGTTTAAGGGGTTTTAGGATTTCCTGACTTTTGATGACAAGGGGGAAGGGGGGTTTGAGGGTTGCTTACGTTATCAACCACCCTTTTTTGAAGATATGGATATTCTAAGCTGCTGACGAAATTTTGCTGACGGGGGGGGAAGTTCAAAAATGGCTGAAAATCTGCTTACGTAATACTTGAATGACCCCAAATATACTCAAATAACCAACAGAATGCCCCCAAATCGTTTATTACAGTAGTATGTGTTCCACATGATCACCACCACAGGGGATAACACATCGCCGGCGAGTCAGAAATCCAGCAACGGCAGAGTGCAGGTCCGGATGTATATGACACTTGTCCGCGGATCGCATCTTTCAGTTCCGATAGAATGGATGGACCGGATCGATACACTTTCCACCTATTGGCTATTTTTAGGTTATTTTTTTTCGTGTCAAAAAAATTCCCGTGACCAAGCGATGCTAACCCTGCAAACCGTTTTTTATTTCGGTTATTTTACCGGTTTTTATGCATTTTTGCCCACCCTGTATTTTATTTAATAATTATTATTTTTCTTATAATTTCAACAAATAATCGGAAAAAATTTTCTTTGCAATAAATTTTTAGATGCAAATTAATCGTTTTATTAACATACGCCTGGTTTTCCTACCGTTTCGGAAATTTTCTTTGAAGTTCAATAAATTTTTGATGGAGATAAAAATTTTCACATTGAATCATTTGTCTCAAAAAGCAGTAAACAGCCAAATATTCTACCTCCTCTAACACTGTACTGAGTTTAACCGGAGATCAAGGTATTTTAAAATATTGAAAATTAATGCTTTTAAATTCCTCGAATTCTTCGAATTTCATCTTCGAAAATATTTTGCTTCTACTAAATAATTCCATTAATCTCTGAAAATTTTATCTTTTTTGTAATTTTTATTACTCTGAGCATACGTCAAACGATATTAATTAAGGGAAAAAATACAAATGTTTCCTTCGAAAGTTTCGAGAGAAGAAATTCGGATATTTTGCTTTGTTAGTTTTAGAAAAAGTGCAAGGTAATTATGTAGATTAATTTTACAAATTATTAAGAATTTTACTTGAGACAAAATCACAAATAAATAGTATAATTTTAATGAATCTAAACACTAATTATAAATTGAAATATGATGAAACATGGGTAATTTTTAAAATAAAATATTCAATATACCGTATATACTCGTATATAAGCCGACCCCCCCCCCCCCACTTCAGGACCACCAAATCCGCAATAAATTGAAAACCCGTGTATAAGCCGACTCCAAACAAATCCGTGCATTTCGGAGAAATACAATTCTTATATTTTCATGCAAAATGAATAGCTTACGGAAATTTACAATAGAAAATGATTCAAACTTATTAATCCATTTCTTTTAAGTCTCCAAGATCATGGTAATCCCTCAGATCATCATAGGGGCAGGGCCGTCTCAAGGACATCGTGGGCCCCCGGGTGAAGTGATTTTTCTGATACCCTGCCTGGCCAATTTTCAAAACTTTCAACCGGTTCTAGTTTTTGTGAGGCCCCTCTTCTCTTGAGGCCCCCGGGCCGTGCCCGGGTGGTCCCATGTGTTAAGACGGCGCTGCATAGGGGGTGCGGCATCTTCGTTTTCATCCTCATCTGGGCTGTCATCGCCATTGTCACTTTCAAAGAGGATATCATCTTCAGTTCCGTCGATTGCATTGGTTATGCAACACTTTTTGAAGGATCGGATGATAATTTTGGTAGAAACAGAATTCCACGCCTCATGTACCCATTGGCGCACTAGGCCAATGTCAGGTTTCTTCAAGACACCACTTTTTTCTTTATCATCGGAACTCATCCATTCGATCCACAAATTCCTCAAATAGTCTTTGAGAGACTTGTTGATGCTCACATCTAAAGGCTTTAAAATCGACGTTAGCCCACCTGGTATCAAAGAAGCCAATGATGTTTTCGATTTTTTTGCCTCGGCTTTGACAGTATCAGTTCTGCGGGGTTTGAATATATCTCATACCAATAATGCCGGTTTCTCGAACACTGCTACGAAAATGATTACTGATTGTGGCGGTCGATATTTATCATCAAAAACTGACCCGAGTATAAGCCGACCCCCTCCCCCACTTGAGGAAGGAATTTTTCCACAAAAAAAACTCGGCTTATACACGAGTATATACGGTGTATATATCCCTTTTATTAAATTTTGAATATTTCCAGATGAAGTTATTTATAAATAATTCATCAATAATAAATTATGAAAAAATAAATTAATACCAAATATTTTATAGATACTTTATTGAATTTACTTATTGATTATGAGTAGAGTTTTATTGCGTTTGAAGAACTAAATATTCAAATTGTAATTAATAATTTCGCATCGATAGGAACGAAATTATCAATTATTTTGAAATTTCTTCACGAAATTCCTCTTTATAATTTCTAAAACGATTTTAAATCAAAATAAATTCGTTCTGGATAGGTAATCGTGAATTATTATATTTCACGTTATCTGGAAAATATCTATTCGTTTGAATTTATTATTTACTAAATAAATTATGTTTTGAAGAAACAAAATGAGAATCCGATTCTATTCCATTATGTTTGAGGGAGTTTTCTTTAGTTTTTTACTTCTTCCTTCCGTTTCAAAGGATTAATTTATTAAATTGAGTGAACTTTGATATCCTCGGATTCTTTCTGTTTTATTATTTACGGGGGAAAAAATTCCTCGATATATTTGATTTCTTTTCGCCGCATGAGAGATGATTACACACGTAAATAACTCGAGCTTTTGAAGTTGTGGTCGTTCTTTCAATAAAATAATTTCAATTATATGTTTCAGAGAAAGACTAGAAGTATACAAATAAGGTTATTAATTAGGAATCGATTTCTCTTTGTTTGTTATTGTGCGGATACGTGGCAGTAGGGTTGTTGGCGCGCTAATTTTCGACAATACTAGGATCGGATTTCGATGAGAAATCGTTGAATTAGCTTTTCTTACGGTGTGGTTGGCACTTGTGTGTATGAAATGACCGTGGTAAAAATAAGAAATTACACTGGGCAACAATGAAATTGCTTCCGACATAAAAATATATACAACATCGAATGATTTTGACCTGTTGAACACGAATATCACCATGAAAAATTTCGACTGGCTCTTGGTTTTTAAGATATCACAGTGCAAAGTGTAGAAAAATGATTTGCTTGAGGTATACGTGGGCAAAAATGAAACTGCGTCCGACTTAAAATTGCTTGATTCTGAATGGTTTTGGCCTGCTGAGCACTAATATCCCCATGAGGAAGTGTATTGCGAGCGGTGTCTGTGGACAACGATGAAACGGCCTACATAAAGATCCAACCCTGAGCACGAATATCACCACGCAAAGGTACTATCGGCGTTTTTATCAGTGATATTACGATGTTAAGAATCAATGAACTATAGTGTTGTAATAAATTCTTGTGTGTGTTTCTATGTATTTTTTTTGAGATTTTATGTATATTGATATTATGTCTAATGCATATTTGAAATATTTCTATATATTTATGTTTCTTTCTCATATTTGTAATTTTTTTTCTATTCTGTTTCAATGTCTTTGTATGTATTAAATGTGTGATTACACAAAGAAAACCGGTTCCAATCCAGATTTTTATAGTTCAGCATTACACAGGTATTAAATATTTTTATTGAAGACACCGAAAATATTTCAAAATTTGTTGTCTATAGTGTTATCATTCTGCAGAGAGTAACAATCGGCGACCCATCGAACGACATCATCCAATTTATCGCCACACTTCTTACGGAAGGTATCGTGGGACTATTTTTACTAAGATTTTTCGTTGAAAATTTTTTCAAAATAATATTCAAATCAAATTATTGTAGCCATATTATCAGTATAAAATTATCATTTTCTTCCTGTTACTCTTTCACCGTACACCACCTCTGGCCATATCGCTATACTGTAATTTACTGCCGTTAACACGATTGAGTTGGAAATGATGGTGCCATCTATCGGCGGTCGCGTCAAGCTCGTTAATCAAATATCATATTATCTATATTCTCCCTCCGGTTCGAACTTGAGACCTGAAGGCAACTTTCACTTCACGGTAGTAGACGAGCATCTTTCCACCATAAAATTAGCAGTTAAACTGAAGGGCTTGTTATAACTCCTTAAAAAAATTTGAGTCCAGAGGCATGCCCATAGCATGCATGATTTGATCGAAGCAGAGGAGGATCTAGAACTCGCTGTTGAGAGGGATGGATTTTCAAATTCATCCCTCGTGGATAGAGTGACCATGCGTCCCGTATTTTTCGGACCGTTTATTACTCCGTCCTGACTTTTTGACAAAATCATTTGATTTATTCCGTTTTTTACTCGGAAGGTCTCTTGAATTTGTTATTTAATCAAAAACGTTGATACAAGTGATTTTCACTGGATTTATTGAATGCAACATCATCATATTAAGAACACTCCGACGAATAAGGCAAATACACGGACATACAAAAATCATAATAATGCATTTCGACCCGAATGGGTGTCGTCTTCAGCGGGAAAATAGTCAACCACTTTCCCACTTGGGTTGAATACCAAATCTTAACGCTCGGTTTCTCAGCGGAAAAAGTACGTCTGTTCACTTCCAACGTTGTGGTCAGAATGACCACGGACGAATGGACATTCTGACCACGACTGAATGCTCTGAAAATTACATCGATTCGTCACCCAGCTTAGCACGTTCATTGGCCTAGTGTTTTGTGGGGATTCTAGGGTCATAATAGGCAATTTCTCTAAGATGCGGGTGTTCAGAAGATCGTAGCCTGTCAAAATGAGCATTTGCAAGCTCCTTGATATAGTCCAAGATTAGTGGTAAGTCAAGATGTCTACGGATGTTTTTCCTCTCACATATCAAGGGTGGGGGGGGGGGCTCTGGTAATCTGACGAATAATTATGTTCTGCTATGCCTGTAAACGTTTCATATTTGTAAGACTGGCATAGGGCACACTGGGGCAGCATATGTCGGAATAGGACGAATAATAGGTTTGAAAAGAATTACTTTATTCCTCAAGGTTAGCCGGGCCTGTGGGAATGTGATTCTAGATAACATCCCAACTGTTTGTGAGGCCTTATTTCTTACGCACGTCACCTGAGGAGAAAATGAGAGCGACTTATCTAGTATACATCCTAGATATTTGACTTGAAGTTTTCTTGTTAACACCGTGTTGCCGATGTATATGGGAGTTCTTGGAAACTTTTACCATCTAGTGAAGAGAATATATTGACATTTTTGATGATTTAATTTAATATCGTTGTGCTGGCACCAGTCTTCAACATCTTCAGCTGATTCTTGTAAATTTTCAATACATTTTTTGCCTTTTTTTGTGACTGGTCAATAGGATGGCGTCATCAGCAAATAGACCAAGCATTCCGCGCTGAGGAACTGGAAAGTCATTGATGTCTACTGCAAAGAGCAGGGCCATTTGCCTTCTGTTGACTTGAGTAAATCCATCGTTGTCGCCATCAGGATAACCATTGCCAGTTCTAGATTCTACCGTATTCAGTTCCACTGAATCCAAATCTCCATTGCACGCCCCAACCCCACCTGGGTCTCTCACAGGACTTTGATGACTTGTTGAAGCGATTACATACTAATTTTGTTTATTCATTTTCAAATATGCGGCTAGCAGTATCTGCAGTGGAGTTGTGATTTTCGGTGGAGAGTATCACCTCATTTGCTCTTGTAGGCATCTTTTTTTTGCCACAGCTTTTGATCTCTGTGACTTCGTCAATTTTGGCTGATTACCTGGCTCTTCAGTTGTTTGATTGAAACCAAGTGCTGGATCCGGTTTCCCCTTTCGAAATCCTGGATTGAAGGGATGGCAGATTATGATCTGAAGTTTTTGCCACACATTCATTAGATGGGGAGGCCTTGGCAACAGTAATCTTTTTGTTAACAATCCTGACACTTTCAGAGTGTTCTTGGCTTTCAATTTTTCCGCGTTGAATCCATTTTTGTCGTTAGCATTGAAGATCTCTGCATTTCCAGTTACAAGTAGCTAAACTGGATTAGCTGATGAATATTAACACAGTCGGAAAGATTATTGGTGACCCTATTTATTATTACCGGATCGTCATGATCGAAATTACTGGCAGTGTTAGTTACAAATAGATATAAGCAATAATTATTCATATAAATAAATATCAAATTCCTTTTAAGAGATAATATTATTTTAATTTTCCAAAATATTTATAACTTACAATTTTTTTTAATCACACGATATTTCTTTTGCATCTCTCAATAATTATCATGATCTCTCTAACACGATATTTACATTAACACGAAAATTTAGTCATCTACTTCTAATATGCACGAAAGATGGCAGCACATTACTAACAGAAATCATCCATAATATTGACGTTAAAAATACGTAAGGGGTTAATCATACAAACCAAACACACAGAGAAATGTTTAGGAGGTGCATTTTCGGTTTAGTAGTAGTACTCGCGTAATTCTCATGTCGATATTAGAACCTAATGTATTTAAAATCAGACTAACTTAAGAAATATTTATATGCATATACTTTTTCCCGTTGGTGTTATTTCAAGAGGAAAAATAATAATTAGTCTCTGATGAATTTGATTTTTTCATTATTTTTATTTTCTTATATTTTCAATATTTTGATCATTGCAGCCAACTCGATTTATTTATTTAAAAAAAAAAACTTCCTATGATAAAATCAAAATTCATGTCGAATGCCATTCGTATTAATGTTGTGACTAGAGCCTGAATTATGTACGCTAAAAATGTTGCAAAAGT
The DNA here is from genome assembly GCF_987345545.1 of Pholcus phalangioides. Taxonomy (NCBI): domain Eukaryota; kingdom Metazoa; phylum Arthropoda; class Arachnida; order Araneae; family Pholcidae; genus Pholcus; species Pholcus phalangioides. The sequence continues at coordinate 27,522,563 of NW_028301628.1, forward strand.
TGCACTAAAAAAAGCTAATATATGCACTGAAAGTTAAGATAAATTGTCGTTAAAAAAATAACGATATATATTATGATATGAAATCGAAAATATTTTCAAAAAAATGGAAAAAAAAATGCATCTAATAATGCAAAAGTATGCGACTGAAATGAAAAATATACGCGAAAATGTGTGAAAGAATATGCATTTAAAAGTGCTAAAAAATGAAAAAGTTCATAAAAATTCGGAAGCTTCCCTAAATAGGGAAAATATGTGCAAACATAGTTAAAAAAAATACGCATATTGAAAGCATAAAAACTTTGCCCTATAATAAGCGATATGCAATGAAGAAATATTTTCTTTTAAAAAGGAAATTTAAAGCAAATTTGATTTAATTTGAAGAATAAAAATAATCTTGATGTGATTTGCACACAATGTGATTAAAAAAATAGAAAAAAAAATCGCACTTAATCTAAAATTTTGGTGATTTTATGCATTTACACGCAATAACTATAAAACATTTCTAAACTATGTGATTGTATATGTACGAATGGATTCGCATATCATCCGGGTTCTAGTTATGAGAGCTAAAAAAAAACTGAATAACAAATCGAGAATTTTCTCGAACAAAAGCAACGTCCCGAATAAATCTTGTTTCGAGGGCGATTTAATCTTTACCTAATGAGCAAATTATTCAAGCAGATATATATATATAGATATTCATTAGCAGTAATTCCTGACAATTAAGGGAAAATATGCAAATGCGATTTAAGGCTCAATTGTCGTGAATTCTCTGTAAAATTTCACGCATTTAATAAGTTTTCTTCAGCATTAGATACAGTATATGGAATGTCCTAAGCAATTAAAAGATATAAAGAAGAAATAATTAAAATAATTGAATCAGTGGTTTCGAAAAGGGCGCGAGTCCACAGAAGCAAATTTTCGGAAAACAGCAAAAAACTGATTCACAGACAAGTTTTCAGTTAGACTTAAGGGATTTGTTTCCTTCAATATCTATTATAATTGTGCATTTGTTTAGGTCATAATAGCTTTTACCGTAAGTCCTTAAAAAACAGGAAAATGAGTGGACTGATACCTTTTTCAAAATGTATGACATGAAATAAACAGAACAGGGAGTATCTACTAAAGTTATAGAACGATGTTGAAGAGTATAAAAAATACAAACGTTCAAAACAATGTCAAAACAATTTTTTTTATTCATTGTCCTCGACGCCATTGGTTGGCTACAGTTAGATATCTTATAAAACTGTAAGTAGTTTAATAACAAGTTTAGTTTCGATTTGTTTGGAGTTTATTGGACACTTATTAGTCTATGCTTTTTCAGTAGGAAGTAGAGTAGGGTCAGTTTGTTTTTTAGCAAGTCTGGAAGTATGGGTTTTTAGCCCGTCTGTATATTAATAGACCTTTAACACACCTTTTTTGTTCTTGGAAATGGAAATGGTACTATATATGGAAATAATACAAATACGACGCCACAACAGGCAAATTGCCCAACGAGGTGACTGAGCCATTTTTTGGAGGCCCTACCTACTACTGCTACACCACACATGCACCCCCCCCTCCCCGCGGAACCCCCCAACGAATCGGTACGTGTGGGAATGTGCGTGTACGTGTAGTGCAAAATGACGTAAAGTTTGTTTCTGTGTAATGCTTGTTATGTGTAGTGCTGTCATCTACCCCCAGTTTTTCTAACTGTGAGTGAAGTGTTATGGTTGAATGATTTACCGTTGTAGGACTGTTGCTCTCTGTGGCGAGACTTCTTAACGGGGAGATCGGCTCGCATTTGCGCCTTGCGGTTGGGAACCACAGAAAACCAACTTCAGCCGACCACCACTGTGGGGTTCGAACCCAGATCCTCGCATCACGAGTCCGGCACTATAACCACTCGACCACCACAGCGGCTAATAATAATAAAAATATAATATTATGGAATGGAAAAATATATAATGTGGTACATGGAAATATTCAACTCCACATTATTCTGTGTTGGAACTTTATTTGCAATAGATTTTGTAGATAAAAATTTCTTCTTGTAGAATTTTACTCCACCAACCTTAAAATCAACAAAGAAGTTTTCTTCATGAAATACACTAAGTAAATTTGCAACTTTTACTTTATTCTGGTACTATCTTTGCATATTCTATTGGCGAGTATATACCATCACTCTTTCTTATGTGTCTCTTTATCACACCCAAGTTACGGTCTCAGGGAAGGAAAGAATGACACCCGTATTGGGTAGTATTCGACGACTTCATCAAATCGTTCAGTGGACACTAGTGTCATCAGATATCGAATCATAGTGTTGTTGCGGTTTTGGCCACCACACAAGTCCGAAACAAATAGAGTGTTTTTGCAATGGGAGGTATGCTATTAAAATAAAAATATGTTCATTAATAAAAGTGCAAACTTCATTCGGTCCCCTTTTACCAATCTCTTTTACCAATACATTCAGAAAGTGCATTGGAAGTTAAAGAAAGGGGGACATCCAAAGATCGAAAACCACTGAAGTAAAATACTAATGAAGTACCGTAAAAACCTGTGGACCGCAAATTGTTGAAAACAAATGGCATCATCAATACTGTACGGCATGTAGTAACAATTTGGTTCCCAAAGTGTGGTTCTCGACCCTCTGGGGGGTCGCGAGGTATTCTCCAAAATAAAAACGTACAAATAAAAGAAATTAATTTTTATTTTGAAGATATGTCGAAACTATAAAATGTCTTTTCTCAGCTGAGCTAATTGTCATGTATCATACAATGAAATTTTACCAAATTCTACTTGTGCAATAATCAATATATCAAGTTAATACTTTATTACATATAGAGGGTGACTCTCAGAGAATGATCCGATCTCAGAATTGTACATTTCTTAAAAATTAAAAACACAGAGTGATAAGTAATGTATGTGAAGGGGGAAATGTCTACGTTTTATGAACAACTTGTTGTTAATGGTCGATTTCAAGTGTAAAATCATTTTGAAATCTGGTGACTTTTTCTTCATCACCTTGTATACGAAAATCAAGGAGAACCTCGCTACACTTCCATCTTGCATAAGGAAGGCCAAGTACATCACAAAATAAAAAATAAATATTCACGTAATATTCAAAAAGAATATTGAATATCGTTAAAAGTCAATATCGCTTATTAAAACCCGAAATAAGCGTTCCGAAAAGTGGTTTCGTAACAACGCATTTATTGGCAAAAAATTCGGAGTGTCCTGGAAAACTGGGACATATTTTCAGTCTATGTAGGGATCAATGAAAATTCTTTTTGGTCAAAAGGGGGTCGCGCTTCAAGACGTTTGGGAACCAGTGCTGTACGATATAGATCTGCTTTAAAAAAGCTCTATAGCTAGTATGGACCATATGTCCTTTACTTTCAGCCGTCCTGATATTTTTCATCCACAAGTAATATCATGTACTGTTCTTTTCAATCGATATCATGGCTGTGTATTATGGCTATAAATAATGAGAGACAATTCGAAATTTTACAAACTTACGTCAACAGTGAAAATAAAAAAATGAGCATCTTGAATTTGCGTATGTTACTTGTAACTGTATACTACTTTACCGATTCCAGTCATACATCGCTGTATGACAATTTCCAACTAGTGGAGTTGGGGAAATGAAAGCCCCATCTCTACTTACAGCAACCGTACTGGTGGTCGACCCAGTCTCGACAGGTAAAGAATTTTCTTCTGATGTAATTTTGGATGGATTCGAATCCATGGACCTTAACGGCAACCTTATCACTGCGCTGCTCGGGCTTGTAGCTGTATGGTAGTTAACAATAATAATTTTAAATAGTATTGAAACTTTAATATTTTGAATAATGTGGTTGTTATTGGTGTAATATATTTGATATAAAGTTTGCATCTTTGAGGGAAAACATGTTGCCACGCGCGCACACACTAAAAACAAAAAATAACCACATAGGAAATTGTTGCAAGGGCTCACGTAAGGACACTTGAACGAAGTTTGTTGAAAGCAAATGCACATGAAGAATGAGCGATGCCCGCACGTGGAGAAAGGGAACACACGCAGTCATGTTCATGTATAAAAATAATGTACAAAAAACACTGAAATTCAAATGCTCTTTCCTAGAAAAGGGAATCTTTTCATACAGTCTGGGTTAGGTTCTTTTCAATGCAATTTCCATATGTATGAGCACCAAACTGCCATTATGGTAATTTCTCGCATCGAAAATAATGTCTTTTTTTTTTTTAAACTTACATTCAGCATACACATACATATCTACGCCATACAACAATAATTTGCAAGAAAAGCATATTAGGTTGAATGCGCTTATCGATATCTAGCAAATGAGGAGAATCTCGTGGTTTGAAGCTATTATTCCGATACATTAAATGTATTGGAAAGAAAAAACTTATGTTTTTTATTTTTTATGGTTATTGAATACATATACATCCAACTTTACCGGGAATTTGAAAACAGCAATTAAGAAGGAAAGAAAATTCTAGAATTCGTGGATGCAAAGTAATAAAATTTTAATCTGTTCTGCATACGTGTTGAATAAAAATGTAATTTGGAAGAAGAAAAAAAAACAACCTGAAATCCATTTGGAGAAAATCTTGAAAAGTTTAATAATTAATTCTTTAATCATTATTTCTTTTTATCTTTGGATATTCAATAAAAACGCGCAGTATTCAATGAGATTTTCAACATTATTTTCAGGCAAACAAGTATATGATGCTAAAATCTGTAAATAATAGAATAAGAATAAATTTTTAGTTTGAGAAAACGCACTTTCAAACGATCAAACTTGATACCAAATAATTTTGTTTTCAAATAATGAAGAATGTTGAGATGATGATAGATAAATAGATAGAACCGCTCACAACCCCGAACTGATGCAAAGCACCTTACTTCCGTTACTTCAAAAGAGGCAGAGCTGTGTTTGTTGGAAAAGTTGGCAAAGATTTATAGTCTTGGCTCCCCTTTCCCCGTGCTCGCAAGTATCAAAGCACTTGCGTCGTTCTCCCCATGAAGACCGCCATCAACTCGATGTCCAAACAACAAGTCATTTGACTAAAATGTATAGCTGAACCCAATGACTAGGGAGAAAGACTGCACGTATGCCCAGTAGCACACAAGGGCCGGAGACCTCATTCTGGGATTTCAAAAGAGGTGTGGAAAAGACTTGTGGGAAGAAGTTGGCATGTTGAAGTGGGGGAGAGATTTGAGAATGGTCTAAATACACAATTAATACAAAATATATATACATCGCCTCCACTGTGACGGGAAACGAAGCCTCTGTCCACAGTGCTGGGCAGTTTTGTGCCCCTCTCCTTTCCTTTTACGGTATGTGCAATATACAGACACAGAAAACACAAAGCTTCCACTGCGGAAGGGGAATAATCAAAAAGAGCCTCCGTTGACAGTGCTGGGCATTCACATTTGAATATTACTCACATATATTACATATTATAAACAAACATCACCATGAGCTCATACAAATATTCAAGGTTATGAGATAATGATAGAAAAAATATTTTCCGCGTAATTACCACGATGATATGATAACAAAATTCGTTTTTCTAACGTTGATGTAAAATTGCGTTGTTATGACAGATTACAAAATGTGTTTTTGTAGCGATGAGGGAAATGCGTTATTCTCATGGCTGTATGATAACAAATGGCGGTTTTATAAACCGTGATAAAAATACATTGTTGTCAGGATTTGTCTGATAAAACTGCGTTGACCACGATCATGCAATGATGATAAGCAGCATTGTTAATAACAATGAAATATTTAAAGAGAAACGTGTCGTTTTCATGAGTGTATTGTAACAAACTGTTATGTGAGTGTACTTGTAACGATGATACAAAAATGAGTTGTCATGATCATTTGATAAAAAAAACGCGTTAACAACAATAAAAAAGCATTCTGCAACGATGATGAAAATGCGTTTTGCAACGATGATGAAAATGCGTTTTGCAACGATGATGAAAATGCGTTTTGCAACGATGATGAAAATGCGTTTCCCATGATAAAAATGCGTTTCCCATGATAAAAATGCGTTTTCAATGATAGAAATGCGTTTTGGATGATAAAAATGCGTTGTCATCAGTGTATGATAAGAAATGCGTTGGTGTCATGAGCATGTGATAGAACATGTGTTGTTGTCACGAGCGTATGATAAGAAATGCGTTGATGTCATAAGCATGTGATAGAACATGTGTTGTTGTCACGAGCGTATGATAAAAATGTGTTGTTATTATGAGCCTATAATGCATAATAAAATTCTTAGCTGCAGTCATATAAAAGAAATTAAAAGCAGTGAGTATAAATTTTATTCATGTTCGGGTTTAAAGTATGCCGCATGTCTCGAGTAAGTTACATATTATGCAATTTTTAAATACCGGTCGCTATTGCAAACATGATCTGAGCCTTGCTCAAGTTCGGATAACTTGAAATGTTACAAAAGAATGTTATTGAGGTATTTATGGTAAGGAAGATTCCTCCATTATATGGGAATTCCAAGATGTATCTCGCTTGGCTTTTAGGTTATCCGAATGAACCTTATAGGAATTAGGAGAACCAGAGAAAGGAGGAAAATAACCTCGTCCCTCTCTCCTTCAGCTGATTAACTCGCAAGGGTATCGCTCAGTAAACTGCGAAATCTTTCGGGAAGAAAGAATTCCACTTGCTACTGATGGCCTCTCGTCTACTTTCGGCTTCTGCTCCAATCAGATGAGGCGCTTGTGTTGTTCTCATTCCGGTACCGAAGGAATCAAGTCTGAAAATTAGACGAACAATTCTCCTTCTCTCTGTGTTTGTCGTAACTATCTCTTGCTCTCCAGGGTAAATGTCGTTGTTCTCGGACGAGTCGCCATTCATTCCGACTTCTGGAATTAATGCTTATTTGCTATATTCTCTGTTAACTCTCTCATACACGGACACGATCGTAATTTGCTTCCGTAGAACCATCCCTTATCTGGACAATCTAGAATTGCTGCCCGAGAAATTTTTAATCTGTGGCATTTCTAAACAAATGTTCAAATTAATTAGCAAAAAAAATTAATGCTAACTAAATTAACCCTTAATGCGTCAGTCGAATCCCGTTACGAAGTAAGAGCATCCAATTTTCGGTAAGATATGAGTAAGAAAGAAATTTGAAATTCAATGATTGGTTTTAGCGAGTGCCGAAAGTAGCGATTCGTACAAGGTGTTTAATTGGAACGTTGATCTCAAGTGCTCGCGAGCACGAAATCGGACACGAACATCGAACACTCTGGGTGTTTCTGGCTGTACAGCGGTGCTCGCAAGCAGCTGCTTTATAAGATACGAGTAAGAAAGAAATTTGAAATTCGATGATTGGTTGTAGCGAGTGCCGAAAGTAGCAGTACCTTATAATTGGCGGAGTTTTTTGGCGAAGGTTGAATAGTGATTGTTATTTATTTATTTATTTTTATTTTATTTATGTTTTTGCCCATCATTCTTTTTGACGTTTAGGATGTTACAGGCACTTTTGACGGATAAAAAGCATGAAATGATGAAATTTAAAATAATCTAACGGTAGGCAAAAGGAAAAGATATCGCCATTCTACCTTCAACCTCAACTTCGTCGAAATCTCAACCGAAAGTGACGTATTGCAATCACACATTTCAACCAATCACAGGACGCTAAATTTTCCTCCTATTCATACTATTGCAACGTTTGCTAATATGTGGAGCTCGAGGTTTAAAAATTTAAAATGGCCAAAATAGGCAGGCAAAAAGGCCTAAAAATGCGTAAAATGGCACTAAAAAAAGCATTTATGATCAATATGAAAGAAAAGAATCAATGGGAAGAAATTAGAAATAACTAAAAGCTAGGATAAGTGTCCGAAAACTAGCTAAAAATTGGAGGCTCTTACTTCGTCAACTTAGATGGAAAAGTGGTAAACTCTTACTACAGTCGAATCCCATTATAACGAACTCCAAGAGAACGGAGAAATAATTTCGTTACAACGAAATTTCGTTGCAAAGGAATTCCATGTTTATGCATTGTTCCTAGGTATACTTATCTGGAGGATCAGAAAAATGTTCGTTAAAACGAAAATTTCGCTATAACGGTATTCGTTAAAACGGGATTTGACTATTCACGCTGCCGAAGGGTTTCCTCTGTGGTGATCGAGTGGTCATAGTGACGGGCTCACATCGCGAGGACCCGACCCGGGTTCGAACCCCACCCGCCCGGTGCCGGTCCTTAACTTGGTTTGATTTAATAAAAATCTGAACTTCAGCAGCTCTAACAAAAAATGACACTGACGCACCTAATCAACTTTTGCAAGGTAAGAAAGCAGCACAGTCAATCGGGAATATCCGGGCTAATGAGGCGGAAGGTTGGGCTGGATAAAATAAAAGCTGGATAGGCCGGAGTTCTATAAATGCTCACTTCATGCCACAACCCATCTCAAGCACGCTTTTTATACCAAACAACCCGTCTCATTCATATTTTCTGACCTCTAAGTACAGGCGAGAGAGCTTTACACAATGGAAACATACACTTTTCACTGTTTAAGTGGCATTGACGAGACATCTCGCCTTCTCAAAGGCTCTTATTTTAGCCTTCACAAGCCTAGATATTTCGTAAAGTTGATTTCTCGATATAAAGGGTGTCCACTCTTATTTGTGAAATGGCTATTTCCTAAATCGTTCGTTTTAGAGACAACTTTCAATGAGAAAAAAAATATATATTTCAAATAATGTCGTCTGTCATGTTAAATGCCGTCCAAATGGAAAAAAATATACAGGGTGTCCTGTTATCTCATCAACAGTCCTTCGTAGAGGTACGATTCTTGTTTAAAAAATGCTCACCAGGCGTTCAAAAATTACCCTCTACCAGTGTTGAGAGTGAAAAATACCGTGTGTAAAGAAATAAAAAACATACATTTTTATAGAGAAACAGTGTTGAGAAGTTTGAGAACAGGGGGGCTGTACGTACTCTAACTTCCAATTATAAAGTTGTTACCCTATCTCTCTTGAGTCCAACGATAGAAATTCCGTGCTTCTAAGTGCAATATTCCGTGCTTTTAAGTGATATATTCGAATTCGAAAAACAGAGGAAATTTGGGAAAGAACAGCGTTAAATGCGGAAAACCGTATAGCAGAAAGCCTCCGCGCGAAGCTCGTGAAGTCATACATTTCACCTATAGCCATGAGATATACTGCCAGAAAGGGTAAAGATTTCTCTACGTCACCTGCTATATCAATGGCTACGGACGGCTCGAGTGACGTCAAAGCTACACGTGGAGGCTTTCCTGCTATAGAAGGTGTTGGTTTTACCCGCAATAAACCAATATCGTTTTGTCCCAAATTCCCTCCTTTTTTCGAATTCAAATATCTCTTCGAATATTGCACTTAAAAACATGGTGTTTCCGTTGTTGGACTCAGGAGAGACAGGACAACAACCTTCCAAATGGAATTTAGAGCACAACGGGACCGTATAAAAATTTAGATTTTTTTTAAATTTCGTTTTACACACTGTATTTCACTGTCAAAACTGGTACAGGGTAATTTTTGAACGCCTGTTGAGCATTTCTTTTAAGTTGGAATCATACCTGTACGACAGACGGTTGATGAGATAAAGGTCATGATAGGTCTTACAGGACACACTGTATCTGAAGAAGTTAGAGAATCTAAATTATTTGTGTCCCCCCCCCTGTCCTGTAACTTCCAATGAAAAAGTTTTTGCGCTTCTCACATGAGGTCAACAAAAATATTTCTAAGTACAATATTCCCTGGGTTATCTGAATACAAAATCGAAGAAAGAATCGGTTAGGAAAGAATATCATAATTTAACGGACAACGCTATGTACTTCCCTCATTTATGAACAGGAACTTTTCTGATATTTTGAATTCCAATTACGCAGCGAAAATTGTACTTAGAAACGTGGGGCTTTTCTGTTAACTTCAGAAGAAACAAAGCAACACCTTTCTCATTGGGCTTTTTAGAACAGTGGCGAGCATATAAAAACTTTGATTTTTTTAATATTTTGACAAACTGTCACTCTCAAAATTGGTACAGAGTGACTTTTGACCACACTTTGATCATTGTTTTTCAATTGGAAGCATACCGCTACGACGGACGATTGATAAGATAAAAACGAGGATGACGTCACTCTCGCTACCATACGAAGGTTTTCAACAACTGGAATTAATAGTAACTGGAAAATAACTTGAATTTTTGGAAAGAGAGAAAATTCAATTGCGAGGAATCGAACCCATGTCCTTTCACTTTCCGGGTGAACGTCCTAGAGCACTAGACTACAAAGGACCTAGTATAGATAGGGATATGGACCTAGTATAGATAGGGATAATGACCTAGTATAGATAGGGATAAGGACCTAGTATAGATAGGGATAAGGACCTAGTATAGATAGAGATAAGGACTAACTAACTATAATAACTAGATAAGGATAAGGACGACTAGATAATACCCTTATTCTAGTGGCTATACATTGAACGGGACCGTACATGGACGGCCGGACCTGACTTAAGGCCCGTTTACACGACGCAAGCGCTTTAGTTGGTAACTTAATTTTTAGTTGCCAAGTACGATACGATGTATGCAGACGATAAGGGCCGTTTATACGGATTTAGTTGACAAGTGCGCAAGTGCAGAAGTGATTTAGTTGGTAAGTCAGATAAGAACGGTTCTATTTTTTCCGGTTAAGTAGACGTATGCGCATGCGCCAGTGGGCGTGACCTGCCGCGCTGGAGGGGTCATTTTGCTCTCTCACGGAGGGGTTTATTTTGATCTCAAGCGTGAACCTGTTCATACTCCGTCGTCTCCTGAAGTTTCGCTAGAATTCCGCGGAAATATTGGATGGTGAGGTGGCCAGAGGACACAACCTTCAAGTTCGTTGAAAAATATATTCGCCATGAATGTTTGTTGAACTATAGAAATGAAAATTACCTTAACAAACAAGCTAAAAATTTTTCGATGTTGGAAAAAGCTATCGAATATTCTGTCGACGTGATGTCAGGAGTGGAAAAAAATTGAAGATTATATTTCAAAAATATATATCGGGTGGGGAGGATTTATACATTAAAAACTGGAGGGGGGGGGTATCGAATATTTCTCTCGTCCAGAACGAATTTGCTGCCATCTGTTGTAAAAATACATGATCAAATATTTAATATAAAGATGTCATCTATAGATTAAATTAAAAAAATAATAATGATTTCGAAAATTTGGAATTAATTTTTGTTTAATGAATTTTTATTATTTAATTTTTAACCCTTAAAATTTCCTACGAATGCCAAGAATCTTCTCCAGTATTTTCGGCTTTCATAATTTATCTCCTCTTCAACTTCGATTAAAATATCATATAATCGATATTTACAACTTGGACGAGAAATAGAGAAATCTTATATTTCTTCTCGATGACTTACATAAGTTTATAATATGTTGTGTATTCTTTTTTCCCCTGTGGCGTCATCTCTCACCCCCCTTACGTGGGTGCAGAGGCGAAAAAAGGGGACAAGCGAACTGTTTCCCTTGCGTGACCTACTTCTTGCTCAGTGTGTTGCTCTCGCGCAAGTGATATAGTTTCTCCTTTTTTATTGAATAAATTTATTTAAGTGAATAAATTTATATTCTTTAAAAAATATATCATATAATGTGGCTGTGATCACAGTATTCTTAAGTTCTACCTGATCATCTTCATCCATCGTTACGAAAGCTATGAGCTTTAAAAAAAGCACCTCTCTGAATGCCAGATAAATAAAAAATTATTACTATTATACTCCCGCACGTTGCGTCTCTCTCTCTCCGTGGATTTGAGTAGACTGAAGCGCGCATGCGCTAACTGCGCTCGCCTCCGTAAAAATTATCCAATGAGCATCTACTTGCCACTTATACGTGTGGACACTTTCAAGAAGAATCGGTAAGTTAAAATTAAGTTGCCCACTAAAGCGCTTGCCTCGTGTAAACGGGCCTTTAGGCCAAGCTCACAACCGTCAGGCCAAGGATGACGTCCTTGTATATGTCGCCATATGGTGGCAGCGTCAACAGTTGGGAGCTTGGCCTGAATCAGGTCCAGCCGTCCGTGTACGATTCCGTTCAATGCACATCAGCTCCAAGGAAAGATTGGGGAGGTCCGTTGCCTTTAAATTCTAGTGCTCTAGGGCGTTCACCCGGAAAGCGAAACGACGTGGGTTCGATTCCCCGCAAAGGCAGTTGAATTTTCTCTCTTAACAAACATTCATCTTTTCAACAGCCAGTTGTTAAAAACCTTCGTTATGAGATAAAGACTGCGTTAGAACTTACAGGGGACACGCGCCCTGTATAATCTCTAATTGTATTCTCTATTGTAAAGATTTTAGGGAAAATTACTTCAATTATATTACAAATCACATATTTTAAAGGGGTTCAGTAAATATCATTATTTTCAAACTGATGCTTACTAAAAAAAATTGTGATTTCCCAAAAAGTTCCAGAATCGCGTGCAAAAGCACTTAAACCAAACGAAAATGACACTTATCACGGGGATAACTGACAAAATAACATTCTGACAGAGAAGATAGCTTTGAAGTTAATGCGAAGAGATGTTTATGGGCCTCTTGAGAGCCTAAATTAGAAATTCATCAGCGAATATTTTTTTTCCATCTTCTTAACAGTAATGCGATTTTAATAACATCTCCGGAGAGTCTACAAGCCTGCGTAGAGGTATACAAATAATACTGATTGACTGCTTCTCAGGAAAGGTCTCTCTCAGCTTTTACGCCATTATATATACATTTTCGTGCGATTGTCACGCCAAAATGTATTTTTACTCTTAATTTGAAAGCTATGGAGATAATAGTAATAATTCAATTAAGTGAACTGCTGACCTTTCTTATATCGAGTGATAATACGCGTATCAATCCAATGAAAATCACGATAAAATTATTTCTTCAGTACCTGACGATGAAGGAAAGCGATGCACACTAATTGGTTACATAGTTTAAAGTAGTGGTTCTCAACCTGGGGCCATATGCCCCTCCCCTAGTGGTCGTGGGATATTCTAAGGAGGCGAGGGTTGCAAAATCAGATGAAAGTGGAGCCACGACAATTGGTGAAGGGGCCACAGAGAGATATGAAGAAATAAAGCTATCAAGTGAAATATATTGGGGAAAAAAATGTGACTATAATTTCAGATTCCAGAAGAGCTGTCCATAGAACCAGAACCATCGTAACCCACCGGTCCGTGTGGGCATGACTCGGGCCTCATATCTACAGGGGACACAGAATAAGATCTGCCAATGATTTTCAAATGTAGGTATGTAAATATGTAAGCTGTTATTTCCAGTTAAATATGAGGCACCCCAGAACAACACTTTGCCCGGGGACCCATGAGACTGTCATGTATAATCCTCCCCCCTCCCCAACATAGAATCTCACTGAATTCTAGTCCAGGGTGGGTTCCAAACTTCGAGGCGCGACTGCGAGCCCATCTTCCCATTAAAAGTATTGCAACAGACAGCAAAGGCCTAAAACGATACAATTATTAAATCATTACTCTTCACTCATAGTTAGAAAAGTTCACGGCGGATGGCAGCACTGCACAGAACAAGCATTACAGAGAAACAGACTTCAAGCCAGATTCACTACGCAAACACGCACATTACAAAACGTACTAATTCGTTAAAAGTTCCGCAGAGCTATATGAACGAGGTGCATGTGTGGTTCAGTAGTAGTCCAGGGTACGTGCAGACCCAGAGTGTCTTACATAGATCTATTTGTTACATATAATTCGGCTCTTTTGAGAGATGACTAGGAGGTGGGTGATCATCCACCCTTCTGGATCAGTGCTTCATCCAGGGTTCTAGAGATTTTGATCTTATTTATACAATTTTTCGTTCATTACAAATTTAGTTTTGATTAAATTCGGTTTGACAAGCAGATACTTGTATAAAGTACCAAAGGATCTTTAGAGGTGTCGAGAGTACGACACCCGGTTCGTGCTTGTCGAAAACTTTCCTGACAAAGGGGTTCAACAGAAACGGCGACATGGCCACAGAAAAATATTCCTACCTTAGGGAATCCTACACATAGGGGTTAGCGCGCCAACTTCTCGGTGAGTGTAAAAAAAATGACTGCCGTTCGAAAGTTCGGAATCTTCAATAAAGCCGGCCGCTGTGGTGGTCGAGTGGTTATAGTGCCGGACAAGTGATGCGAGGATCCGGGTTCGAACCCCACTGTGGTGGTCGGCTGAAGTTGGTTTTCTGTGGTTCCCAACTTCAAGGCGCAAATGCGAGCTGATGTCCCCATTAAAAAGTCTCGCCACAGAGAGCAACAGTCCTACAACGGTAAATCATTCAACCATAACACTTCACTCATAGTTAGAAAAACTGGGGGCAGATGACAGCACTACACATAACAAGCATTACACAGAAACAAACTTTACGTCAGGTTGCACTACACGCACATTCCCGCATGTACCGATTCGTTGGGGGGTTCCGCGGGGGGGGGGGTTGCATGTGTGGTGTAGCAGTAGTAGGTAGGGCCTCCAAAAAATGGCTCGGGGATCCATGATGTTCTTAAGTCAGCCACCTCGTTGGGCAATTTGCCTGTTGTGGCGTTGTATTTGTATTTGTAGGTTCCGGTCTAATTAGACCTAGTGTGCAGAAAATTACTGTGGTGCGACAAAAATTATCAAAGCGATTTGGCAAGGAGAAAGGGTCTCTTCCTTGATGAGGGTAGGGCCCTGGGCTTCTAACAGGGGGCCACGAGAAAAAAATATGGTCCAAAGGGGGTTGGACACAGGTTGAAAAAGTTTGAGAAACATTGGTTTGTGTATAGTAACTACTCTTTCTCTCTCTCTGAATATGTTAAGATTAGTTATGTCTCGTCCGATGAGACACAAGTATTTCTTGGATAGGCAGATGGGCTTTTAAAAACTTCTTTCTCCACTCTTATTGGAAAACGTGAAGAAAAAATTACAAAACAGACAATAACAGCGTATTGTGCAATAACATTACCGCGCGTAATAGCAATAAAATTTATATTATTAGGCACTAAATCGTATTTTGAAAGGCGTACTTCATTGAACTCTTAGATACAAAATGTTCGATGTCATTTTACATTCTTTTATATTGAGCCACCTATGGCTCACCCCAATAAAAACGTATTGAATTAATACTACATATTTTTAAACAAAATAATACATCAGCTTAGCAATTTAATAAATTAGGGTGGATCTCTTTTAATTACATTCAATGGTTAATTAAGGGTAAAATATACAGTATGCCTTGATTTTAATGTCATTTACAAACAGATAAAATCTTACTTTGGGGAAGTTGGATAGTTTTATCCTCCAGCTATCAAAAAAGGACATCAACAACAAATTAAATCTTTCTACATGGAAAAGTATTGCGTTTACATAGCCTTCTTATCAACTGAAATGACATTAAACGATGTACTTTCTAAAATACTAAAAAAGTTACAAAATGAATAGGTCTAATGAGGTTTTTACCATGTAGTTTGTTATGCATATGTTAAATTTACATACGTTCAATTAAAAAGTCATCTATTAGCTTCCATTGATAATGCCCATTCAGGAAATTCCACCACAGAAACTTCTAGGTGCGAGCACTGCCTGTGCCCACTATACAAACGAAGTACCTTATGCAAGTTTGGAGTATGTTGCCAACGCATGAAATCAGGATGATTTCGATGCCTGAACGCAATTGGTACAAAGTGTTTAATTGGAACGTTGATCAAGTGTTCGCGAGCGCGAAATCGGACACGAGCATCGAACACTCCGGGTGCTTCAGGCCACGGTGGTCTCAAGCAACGGGTTGAAGATGTCTGCTTTATAAGATACGAGTAAGAAAAAGTTTTGAAATTTAATGATTAATTGTAAAGAGTGCCAAAAGAGTAGCAGTACGTAAAAATTGGCGTCAATTTTGGCGGAGGTTGAATGGTGATTGTTATTTATTCATTTATTTTTATTTTATTTATGTTTTTGCCCATCATTCTTTCTGACGTTCACGTTGTTACGGGTACTTTTGATGGATAAAAAACATGAAATGATGAAATTTAAAATCATATAACACACAAGAAAGTAACGGTAGGCAGAAAGAAAGGAAGTCACCATTCTGCATTCACCCTCTCAACTTCGTCAAAAATTGTGTGGCGTATTACAATCACACATTGCGACCAATCCCAGGACGCTAAATTTTCCTCCTATTCATACTAGTGTAACGTTTGTTAATATGTAGAGCCCGAAAGTTTAGGCACCAAAAATGGCCAAAATAGGCAGGCAAAAAGGCTTAAAATGCGTAAAATGGCACTAAACAAAGCATTTATTATCAATATGAAAGAAAGGAATTAATGGAGAAAAAAAGAAAAATAGCTAAAACCAGGATATTAAGTGTCTCAAAACCGGCTAAAAATTGGTTGCTCTTACTCCGTCAACTGTATCAATTATAGCTTATAATAAATGTAAAATTTTGCAAAGTAAATTGATTCCATGCCAAAAATAAAGTCTTTGTGACACCCCCCTCCAGGGATACGACGCGCGCGCGGTTGTAAGACCAGCATTACCAGACGTGAAGCCCGTAGAGAAAACGATTGTCAGACTCCGAGTTGCGAATGTTTCACATTTATTTGTTGCATTATTTGGAATATTCATTATCATTTTATAGTTCAAACACAGCTATCATGTTTCATTGTTGTGAAAAAAATTAATATTTCCACATTTTTTTGACGTGTAGTTCAAGGGTAGGTCCTGACGCGGTCGCATCTGTCACACACCCCTTCAATAGAATACTAAAACAACTTATCACGTTTGTTTGCAGTGCATTTGTAGTTAAATAAAATGGACCCCATGTCCAGAGCCCTCTCAACTCCTGCACGGCCTGGGTGAGCCAAGACTTCAACTGATGACCGCTTTGGCAAAGATTGGTCAGCTATACAGTGTGTCTATAAAGTGTAGTCTAATGCATAAGTAAGATATCTTATAAGGAGACACAGACCTCCAGTTTTTCTCAGCTTCTCTCATACATAGCTGCGTTCATCTGAAACAAAAACATTCATATGTAAACAGAAAGATTCCGGCCTAAGCAAAGTTACTGCTAAACGAAATTTTTATTTCACAGGCACTTATACCTATTTGCATTTAAATAGGGCTAGAAGAATGGGACAAAGGGTTTTCTGATAATAATTAATACAAAGAGAGTTATAGAGATTTTGAAAATATCAAGTATTTTGAAGCTCTCCATGCTCAAAATATTAAAGTTCTACAGAATATGGTGACTGAAGTTCACGAAAAACCTTAAAACAATGTTTAAAAAGATATTTATGGCAGGAAAAATTGAAAGAAGGTAATTTTACAAAAAAAATAAAAGTTCGGAAAATAGGTGTTTATGGCATTTCCCTGAACTTCCGGGCTCTATTAATATACGTACCATCTACGTATAAATACAAATATCAATTCTTTGCTACACACTTGTGAAAACGTTCCGACATATTCCAAAGAAAATTAATCTGTGGGCATTTAATCAAAGTTAGCTTCAAAAAACTATTTTGAAATATTTTTTTTAGATGAATCTAATATCGAATTTTCCATTAGTGCTATCTATTACATCTCAACCCTATCGCAAAAAATTATGCTTTGATTGCAAATTTTTGCATTCCCAAGTTTGTTTTTTTTCGAAATTATACATGTACGTAGGAAAGAAAAAAAAAACCACACCATATGATTAAAGCATGACGGGGAGAAACAAGCGCTAGATCACGAATAACCAAGTGAGTGGTTACATGATTAGACTTTGCTCGGTGTATGCATAATTAGACGGCGATGTCACAAGATATGCATATTCGCGTAAATTAATGCCCGAGTGTTTGCGTAATGGAGCCCGGGGGTTTCCGCCACTACCAATTAAAGCTCTGGTAAAATTCTCTCCTTCGGGTATTGCCGAAGAGAGCCCTTCTCCATACAAAACTCCGAGGAGAAAAACTTTCAAGGGATCTCTCGTGCAAGTGTTGATGTGCGTCTACAAACTCTCACTCACGTCATGGTTGCTAAGAAAGAAGGACGGAGGACGCGAGGAGGAGGACAAAAAATTAATTTTGTGGCATCTCACAGCCCCGAGATATGAATTTTCTCGTAAATGACTTTACTAACAAGGTACATGAATTTATATTCTATGGAGAGAGGAAAAAAAAATAGCAACGCGACAAAGAATATTTAATTAAAACATAGACGAGGTTATGAAATTTTGCCGCTGCAATTTTTCTGATGATACGTGTCGTGAAATTTTATATGCGATGAGAAGTGTTTTAATATTATTTTTTTAATCTTTAATTTGTGTGTGGTAAGGGATCACTGCTGATAATAAAACCTCCTATTACGTATGAAAAATTATTCTCATTCTAAATATGCCCTTTTTAATCTCATTTCGGAAATACCAGAAATTTCTGCGGCAATAGAAGTGTAACTTACAATTAATTTCATATTTTGAGGCGAACGTGTTTCGAAAGCAAGAGATTTCTAATGTAAGACAAATGTTTAATATAAGTATTATCGCTTTGAATGCTATTCTGAAGAATGGTTTCCAAACTGTTATGCGCAATAATGTAAACAATGTTTCAGAAAAATATTGATGTTTCTCTACATATATGAAAAAATGCCATGTATTATTTTTCTCTATATTTTTAATTAATTTTTTTTTTCAAATTTCTTCAGTTTTTACTTAATTTTAATTAAATTCTATTTTTTCAGTTAAACCAATTCTAATTTTTTTCAGATTTTTTAAAATTTCTGTGGTTATGTTTGAGATTTGTAAAACAACACTTTTTTTTCCCCATTTTATTTAGTACAGAGTGGTAACAGCTTTAATTTTTGTTTTTATTTTGATATTTTTTAGCTTTAAAAATTTGAATTTTTCTTAATTTTTTTTTTAATTTGATAACGTTTTTTAAAAATTTATAATTTTAATACTATTTTATATACGTAATTTAATGTTAGTAAATAATCCGTAATATGTTATATGTTTTTTTTAATATCAGTAAAATTAACGTTTTAAATTTTAAAAACAAATTTTTTATTTTTTATTCTTTAGTTCACAAAAAACTTATTTTATTTAATACATGAAAGAACACATGTGATACTGTACCAGATAACTGTGAGATATAATTTTTGTTATAATTTTGTTTCATGTTATATATTAAACATAAATTTAATAACTAATTTACATACGAAATTATAAAAAAAAGCAACACGAGCTTCTTACATTTTTTCAAATGAAGACGTAGTATATTTTGAGCTCGTAGCGGCATTGATGCTTCTAAGCAACTCCTAAACACTCGATTTTCACTAGTGAGCTGTTCACGAAGTTTCTATAATTACCAGCAGAATGGCTCAAAGACCCACGTCCCCTATTTGTTGACAAGCTCAGCAAGATCGATTTTTGAAACTTGCATTTTGGAGGGAAATACCATGTGTGGAAGAAACATATTGCTGTGCATTCAGCAACAATAGATAGATAGATAGAACCGCTCACAACCTCGGACTGATGCAAATCACCTTACTTCCGTTACCTCAAAAGAGTCAGAGTTGTGTCGGAAAAAGTTAGTAAAGATTTATAGTGATGGCTACCCCCTGCCCCGAGTTCGCAAGTATCAAACCACTCGCGTCGTTCTTCCCATGAAGACAGCCATAAACTCGATGCAACATACAAGCCAGTTGACTAAAATGAAGAGAAGTGTGGAAAAGACTTGTGAGACAAGTAAGAGAGAAGAAGTTGGCATGTTTGGAGTGAGAGAGATTTGAGAATGGTCTAAATACACAATATATATATACAAAATATATATATAGCGCCCCCCTGTGACGGCAAACGAAGAAACAAAGCCCACGTCCACAATGCTAGGCTGTTTCGTTTCCTTTTTTTACGGAGTATGCAATTACACATACACACACACACAGAAACACAATATTGACAATGCTTTTTTTTTTTATTGTCATGTAATATCGGGCGCGGTAGCCCGGTCGATAAGATGCTCGCCTAAAGTACCAAAGGATGTTTAGAGGTGTCGCGAGTTCGATACCCAGTTCGTCCTTGTCAGAAAACTTCCCTGACACAGGGATACAACAAAAAACGGCGACTTGACCGCAGCAAAAATTTCTACCGCATTGAGTCCCCCATCGAGGGGTTAGCGCACCAACCTCTCGATGAGTATGAAAAACAAGCCTGTCGTTCGGAATCGGCAATAAATTGTAGGTCCCGGTCTAATTAGCCCTCGTGTGCAGAAAATGACCGTGGTGCGACAAAAATGATCTAAATGATCGTGTAATATCATACAGAGAGAGAGATAGAGAGTGCCTCATTTGCTAATATAACCCCTCAAATAATTTTCTTCTCTGGATATTTTAATGCTTGTCAATTGAAGGATTAAAATCAATGTGCGTTTTATTTTGTGAAATATTTGAAACATCACATACACATTTTTTAGTGATATTTATGGTCCACAGATATTAAACTAACCTCCGGACTGTAAAACACAAAGAGATGCCTACTAAAGACTTAACCTATTAAAAAATTTTAATAGGTATTATCAAATATTTCACAATTATAAAAATATATATTATAATATTTTATAGTTTTACTATTATATGTATATATATTTTTCTGTAATTTTTATGTCATTCAAAACGATATGTACATAAGAACAAAAATTCAGGTTACTTTTTACTTCTAATATATACAGTCAAACCTCGTTAGTGCGTCACCCGGTTAACACGTCACTCCGCTTACCAGGTCACTTTTTAGAAGTCCCAATTTTCCTGAGGCAGGAACTAGCACAGCTATGGCTGAACAGCGTTTAACGAGTCACTCCGCTTACTAAATCATATTTTTGCTCTCCCGAGAGTGACTCATTAACGAGGTTTGACTGTATATACAAAAGATGGCAACGCACTAATAACGGAAGTTTATAAACACACCACACATTCCGACATGTACCAAGTTGCTGGAAATTTCCCAGAGGAATGTTTGGGACGTCCATATATACGATTTAATAGTACGCGAGTAATTTTCATGTTTCATATCAGGATATGATACATTTTCAGCCAGACTGATGGGGGAATATTTTATGCATATACTTTTGAGATTTTTCAAAGAAAAAACAATTAACCACTAACCAATTCGATTTTTTTTCCATTATTTTGATTTTCTTGTTTTCATTAGTGTAATCAAAACACCAACTTTATGTGTTTATTTAAAATAATTTGAATTATCCATGATAAAAATCAAAATGCATGCCGAATATCATTTGTGTTGATGCCTTGGGCGATTTAAAATTGTTTAACAAATCGAGAATTTTCTTGGATAATGAAAATATTATCCTGAATACATCTTGTGTTTCGAGGATGATTCAATGTTCATCTAATGAGCAAATTATTCAAGCCGATAGTTATTCATTATCGGTAATTCGTGATACTTTTGGGGGAAATATGCAAATGTGATTTAAGGCTCCATTGTCTGGTTTCTTCGCTCAAAAATTTCACGCATTTAATGAATTTTCTCGAGCATTAGATATACAGAGAATGTCTTGAATAGTTATTGGAAACAAGTTGAAAAAAGTAATAATTAAAATATTTATTTTCGATCTTTCTTTCTATAAACTGATGTCATTCAATATTTTATTCGATTTATGATATATTACTTCACCAACTCTGACCATATTGTTATACTGTGTGTTAACAGATTCGAAAACTGAAGAAGGAGGACGCCTGCACGCGCACTGTTGGTAACGCCTCTTTTTTTCAACTTCCACAATAGATGGCACCACTATTCTGACTTATATATATATAAAACCGGCCACAATAATCATTTTTCCCTACTCTAAAACAGAACTGCCAAAAAAAAAAAAGCAAAAACAGAAAAAATTCTGTCAATTTTAACGGCTATTTGAGAATGCGTGTGGAAAAATAACACTAAATCACTCATATATCAATGAAGAGATATATTTTTAAAAGTGGAGAAAAACAAATTCCTAAAGAAATATAATCCTGGAAACCTGAAAAGGGGGAACAAAATGACAAATTTCCGAAAAGTAGGAGGACGCTTGAAATTATATAAAAAAGAAGAATGCACCTGTGTATACTACAATTTACTGCCATTAATGAGATGGGTCGGAAACGAATAGACCTAGAGATAGAAGGCCTCACAGCACGGGTTGCCAAGTTCATCTCTAACGTCATCAAAAGACTACCTAGCAAGTTTGCCACATTTTGAACCACAACAACCTATATCGTTTCTTATTATTTTGGTTGGCTCACAAATATCGCATGGTGATTGGATGTGGGGTATAGCCAATTTCGAACCCGATCTTTCCGCACAACGATGATACTGGCACGAGCAGGGAATTTGTTCCCCTGAATATTCTGAGGGAAAATGGACTACTTGCTGACGTCACGAGCAGCGTGGGGGCTTCTTTCTCTAGGAAGTGCCTGCTCGCCTCAAGCTCGTTAGGGAATATATCTTATTGGGGTTTGAACTCGTGACAGCAACCTTCACGGTGGTGGACGAGGATCTTACCACCAAGCCAAGGTATTTCTGATGCACTGAACTACACAACAATACTATTAATGTGTATGTCGAGCCAAATCTGATGAATCAAATATTATGTATAATTGGTTATATTATGCATAATTATGTATAATATATATATATATAATAAATTAATATTGATAATCATAAAAAATTTGTTTAATAACTAATGTATTTTTAAAGGTATTCCAATCGATTTCAATGAATTACCTACACATCGCTTTTGATATTTTTATTGCTTTAAAATAACATTTTTGCAATTTACAATATTTTTTTGGGCAGTTTACCCCGTTGTATCTTTCGTATTTGTATTTTTTTCTTACGTGTAAAGTTTCCTGGAAACCAGTGTACTTGTACTTTTTTTTATAAATGCGGACCGGTGGAAATAAAAGCAATAATTTGCGGACTGGCAAAAGTAAAATAAACAAGAAGAAATTGTTTTCGGACCAGTGAAAGAGATAAATAAAAAAGAAGAGTGTGTTTGCTTGTTGTTGTGTGTTTTTTTCTTTTTTTTTGCGGACCGGAGGAGGAAATAAATATGGGATATAATTCGCAGCCCATTTAAAAAAATGAATGGATAGAAAAATATCATATCTGTGGACACTCAGAAAATTATTTTAAAAAATGAATAATTTGCGGACCGGCAGGAAATAAGTATGAAAAATAATTTTCGATCAGTGAAAATATTAACAAATAGGAAAAAAAACTTTTTTGCAGAACGGCTCAAGATAAATAAATAGGAGGGATAACTTGCAGACGATTTGTGACAAAAACAGAAAAAATAACAAATACAGTCAAACCTCGTTAGTGCGTCACCCGGTTAACACGTCACTCCGCTTACCGGGTCACTTTTTTGAAGTCCCAATTGTCCTCAGGTAGGAATTTGCACAGCTATGGCTTACTCCGTTTAACCAGTCACTCCGCTTACTAAGTCATATTTTTGCTCTCCTAAGAGTTACTCATTAACGAGGTTTGACTGTATATATATATATATATATATATATATATATATATATATTTATATAATTTTTTTTTTTTTTTTGAATCTGCAATCATGTAGCGGTTATATAGATAGAGTGGAATTTTTTGCGGACTGGGAAAAAATGTTCCCGAGGATCGGCACCGGTCCGAGGACAGCTGTTAAAGAATGCTGCTGTAAGCAATATACTCATGAATAATTTACGTCAGATGATGCACAATTTTTCTTTTCTTTTCTTTTTTTTTCAGCGGACGAGATATGCGGTAATTTTGCCAGAAACTGCTATATATTGGGTGACCATATGACCTGTAATTTTACGAGACATTCCAGAAAATTTCGTCGTCCCAACTTTTCCATAAAATCCTCCGTTTTTCTTCCCCCTTATTTTATGCGAGGCTTTATTTATTTTTTGGTTTGTATATTTTATTTCATGTAGAAAAAAGACTATTTTTGTGACTTATAACTTCATGTCTTTGATAATTTTGAGGATGTAATAAGGCGTCAACTACACCCAGACAGCGATCTCATACTTTGTAGCATGATATGTTTAGAGAAAAGGAAGAAGAGGAGCCTGAGAGTGTAGTCGAGAACAGTTTGATCCACGCGGGCTTACCGAGAAGCTGGATACAGGCAGCAATTGCTGACGAATGTCTTTGGATCAAATCAAACCACACGGTGTAGCGATTAGATCAACCCAGCACCAGATTGACAGTTTTCATTGATGTGATAGTAACTGATTCAATGAAAATCCCTGAAGAGAAGCAAATAAAATTTTATCAAGAACTATTCTCGATTATGACGATTATTATGACGATTTTGTGATTTATAAATGTGATTTATTTACCTCAATTACCATTTTTCGATCATAAATTTTATACTTATTTACTGGTAATGTGTATATATAATGGCAACTGCCCATGTATGTGTATGTTTCTCAAGCTATATAAATGGTTAGGTTCCCGGAGGCACTCGAGTCCCCAGAGACAATGTGCCTTATATCACTGTGTGTGACACATCCTGGGTGTGTCTCGGTTTCTATCACTATCACTATCACCCATAATTAACAATGTTTAGCAGCAGTCATTAAAATTCCTGGTTGAAAAACCATAATTTAATTATGACATGAATGTCGCTCTCCACTTGTTAATACAAGATATACAGAAGACTGGATGTTGTGAAGATATTTATTATTTGAGATGTTAATTTTTTTTTTTTAAGGAAGGAAAAAACTCATCTCTGCTTCTACCGGGAGTCGAACCCGGGTCCCTCGATTGCCGGACGAGTGCTCTGACCACTAAGCTCTAGCGAAGGAAAATCTCTATCTCCTCTGTAGCTTAGTGGTCAGAGCACTCGTCCGGCAATCGAGGGACCCGGGTTCGACTCCCGGTAGAGGCAGAGATGAGTTTTTTTCTTCCTTGAAAAAAAAAAAAAATTAACATCTCAAATAATAAATATCTTCACAACATCCAGTCTTCTGTATATCTTGTACATAATTTAATTAATTGCTATCAATAAAAGATGAATATTAAAAAATCATTTATCCGTTTAAGAAAAAAAAAACATCTCCATATGACAATTATTACATCATTCTAATTTAGTATTTTGCACAAAACGATATAATTCAAGGTTTTTACTAGACAAATAATTACGAGATAGACCCTGATGTACGGTATTAATGTGATCGTATTGTTGAGTTTCGAATGTATACTCGATAACAGTTTGCTGAAATGCGATTTGTAGAATGATATTTCTCCGATAATACAAACTGAGAGAGCGGAGGAATTTTACGGCTTTTGAATTTCAGCTCCAAGTTTCTTGAATGACTTTAACGAGTGTTTATCCAACGCGTTCACGACTGAAATAACAGTGATACCTGGTATAAAACGCAATAATTTTAACACTATTGAGTTTCGGAGTAAACGGTCCGTAGGCACGAAGTTATCCAGTATTCGATACTGTGTTTGGATTCTCTATATCCGCTCTCTCTCTCTCTCTCTCTCTCACACACTCACAATGGCCGTTACTTCACTTCATAAACACCAAAACTTATTTCTCGAATGCCTTTTCTCTCTCCCTCCCCCCCCCCCCGGGTACATATCGCAGTTAGTACAGCATACATTTTGAACGTAAGATGCGTAATTTTAGGAAAATTCTGCTCGAGTTGGAATTGCGAGTCATCGGCGTCTCCCGATACCGACAACTCGTAATCCGATGCAGCTGACGCGTAAAATCTTTGCTGCCTCGAGCCACTCAGTAATGTATCCAGTGACCAGAAACATCCGCATCGGATGGCAGATAATTGCTTTTAATCGATTTATTCGATGAGCTACGGAAAAGGGGAGAGAAAATCTAGTCCCAGTTAACTCTTATCTACCTTATAATATATACGTAGATATATTCTCCACCCCGGAAATTCCAATTTACTCCATAAAAGTCAACATTCGGAAATGCAGCACTAAATTCCAATTCTGAATTCATTAATAAGGTATTTTCCATGCTGTTACTGTTGTTGTCCTCACTCCGACAACGTTTGCCCTGTAAACTATTTACTTTTAGTCATCGGAAGTTCTACGGAACGCTATTTTCGAGTATTCTCTGCATGTTTTCTCAAATAATGCGATATGGATGTAGAGTATTTTGCCTGTACCAATTCCCATTTAGTACGGCTATTGCAGCATTTATCAAGCTTTAATTAGAATTGGAAAGAATTTCAGTTTTCCCCATGAATTAAATTTTATCGTGAATTTATTGCCGCACATTAAAGTAACATGATAAACCGTTATTTACCAATATTGGCAGTATCCATTATTGATCAGTATCTCAGATACTCCAGATTTATTCATTTTTGAGGCATACATTGAATTGCATCGAAACGAAATTAAATATCTATATCGTATATATATCCACCGAGTATATATTTTAATCAGGCCAATTATAGGAGTACGATTTAGCCAGACGAGTTACATTATTGTGACCACCTCCTATTTTTGATATTGACTGCGTGCGACTAGGGGTCGTGAGCTGTCCTGATGTGAATATAAAGTTAGATGCAAACATTTTGAACGATGTATCAGTCTTTTTTACAGACAATTGTAGAAGATATTTTATAAGGTTTAGAAGAAAGATCCGGTTGTCGACTTTTGACGGACATGATTTAAGCAATACCGCCTATAGACGAAAGCTTCCGCCAACACCAAATATATAAGAAGACCTCTGCCAACACCACCTATAAAACAAGGCCTCTGCCAACAACACCTATAAAAGAAGTCCTCCGCACGATGCTCGTGGTATCACTGAAGAAGGTCATCTCATCTATAGCTACAGGATATAGCAGGCTGATGCATGCGCCATCTTTTCCCTTTTTGGTAGAATACCCAATAGCTATATATATGAGATGGCCTTCTTCAATGACGTCACAAGCTTTCTACGAAGGCCATCTATTGGTGGTGTTGATTTAACGCAATAGCAGGCATCTCCGGATTTGTGCGATGCTTACAAAATGCAACGATGTGTACAATGAAGGCTGCAAGTGTGGGTTAGAGGAAAAACAATCGTGGTCACAGAACACGGTCCTTTTCCCTACAAACTTGTTACGCTTCAAGCGAATAAGTCATGATAAGTGTGCCTGTGGGTCTAGCGGGTTCTTGTGGCGCTACATCGTCAATGTCCTAGAACAATAGGATATCATTTTGGTAGCCTTATCTGAAGTTCACCCGATATATTGGAAGAAAAGAACACTTGAAAGAACTATGAGCAAATGAGATGACTGATATAGGTTTTGTGGAACTGAACTTCAAAACAATCTTCATAACAAGAAAGTTAGCGCAAATGGCCGAACATGTCAAAGTAAGTCCCATTTAACTAGGGGGGGGGGGACAATTTCAAAAGTCGAGAATAGATGGTTCTGACATGTAATATGTGAAGCGGATTATGCGAATTATACCGTCAGCATCGAATGAAGAATGATGCATTCATATCATTTACTGACAGCCGGGTTGCATAAATATAATCCGATTATCAAGGGTTAGCGCTGTATATCTCTATCATTGCTCTCGAAACTAATTCCTTCTTGTTGCGAAAAACTACTGACGATGAAAATCGAAATTTTTTGCCATCATTTGTTCCCTTCTAATTAATTGCGAGTATTAACAACTTGTGACCCACCCTGTATATATCATTCAAAAACTCTCTCCGCTCAACATTGGTTGAAAAAAATAAAACAGAGCTAATTCTTAGAAAATAAACAAGTACAATGTTTACGGGAATACAATTTCAGGAGGATAGAGGCTATTAGAAGCAGGAAAGCACCCGTTTGTGTCAACATGGGGGAGAAAAAAGCACTTCCATTTAGTATAAATGTGTTTGACTTGGCTCTGAAATAGGATTTTTAACTTTCCGAGTCAATCACTTGCCGGCTTAGAGAGGATCTTTTTACCAGAATTTTTTTTCACTTTCAGAGTGTGTGTGAGTATATACGCACACACACCCATACCCGTTTATTTCCCGTCTCTACTTTGAACACGTAGTGTTAACGATAAGAGGATTTGCGACATTTAGAGACCGTTTCCTGAAAATATGATTATTTCATGTAAACAGAGCTATTTATTTCAACCATTTACTGTAAGAGAATTACAGTTTGTTTCCGAAAGCTACAGGCACTTAGCTTTACGAGATTTCCACTACGCTTTGAAACAGGACATCAAAATGAAAAAAATATATATTTTCTGACAGGCAATTCCATCCGTTCGTCTTCTTTTACTCTTAAGAGGAATCCAATTCTTGGGTTATAGTTATTTTTATCATTGATGATCTACCTATTCACTGGATATATAAGGAATACAATTTTATATAAAATTTAAAGTTGTCCGGAAAATTTACCGCATGTCTTCGAGGGTTAGACCGATTCCCTTACAGGGACGAGGTATCTCGTTCTAGAGTTAGGTAAGGCGATACGTTACACAGCTCCCTCTCCCTCTTATCTCCAATTTTTATGACGGTTCTCTGTTGTGCTTTCAGTGTTTTTAAACCCCCACAAACGTGATTTTTCGCTAGCTCTTACCTCTCTTAGTATTATTTTTTTCTCTTCACTAGCGTTAGGGATTTACAAATCGTTTTTCTGAAATGAATTACCCTGTGATAAGGAAGGTGGAGATGATACGTTTTGATAAGTAGTAAACACATGCGTGAGCGTATTCTGTATTAGTCATAGAGAAACAGAAATCTACAAACTCTGACGCGGATCTGAAGCGCATTTGCAATGCGTGTGTAACAGCTCAGATTGAGTGATAGCCGTCGGTATAAACGAATTCTGTTGTGAGACTCGATATGTGGTTAGTTCAGATGTTGTATGTATAATGTTAAAAATAGCTAATTGGTTCCTTTAGATTCTGGTGTCGTCTATTGGTGAAATTTGCAAAAACTTAAAAATTCATGTAGGGTTTAAAATTTATCGGCTCCCTAATACAAACCGCAACAAATAGTGTATTTACATCCCAAAACATTTTTTTTTAAATTGACAATTGCAAATTCATATTTTATTAATTCACAAATTCAAATTCACAATTGCAAATTCATATTTTATTAATTCACAATTCAAAATTCAAAGCTCATACACTTCAAAACCGAATTTGCTCTTAACTCATATACGAGGTGGTTATGATTAAAGTTCCCGTAAGATAAATAGTTTTCTCAGTGAAAACACAGCCAAATTTTCAGAATATCTTAATGAGACCACGAGAGAGAGAGAGAGAGAGAGAGAGATTTGTGCATTGTGAAAAATAAAATCGAGATTTCACCACCAGGTAAAAAAGTAGCCCCTTGTATATCGCGTTTCCTTTTCTTCATAGTTCATAAAGCGTATATAACAAATTTTAATGTAATGCGTCCAGTAGAACGCACGCAACAGAGGGCTGAGTAGTTTCAATACACTGACAATGTTCAGACCAATGTAGCACCCGTTGGTATACAGACACTACTCCGACCTATATAACGCCCATTCTGGTGGACGCATTCCATTGAAACTTGGTATATGCGCTATAAGGATCATGCAAAAAAAAAGAAGAAGGAAAATACAATATAAAAGCGCCACTTTTTCACCTGGTGGTCAAAAAATTGAACATTTTTTTATTACAAAAATCTCACTCCCATGGTTTCATCAAGATATCCTGAAAATTTGGTTGTATTCGGATGAGTAGTTTTTGAGAAAATCTATTCAGAGTATGGGAACTTTAATTACAATCACACTGTTTTAGTATTGTGTCTTTTCAGCACAAAATTTATTTCAAAAAGAGTTTTAGCTTTGAATTTATTAAAAACTAGCCATAATACCCGGCTCTTCTCGGGTTTTCTTCAATTGCTGGCAGGATAGAAAAAATGGCAAACCATTATAAAGGAATGAACTGTTATAATGGTAGCATTACAGATGTGACAAACAATTGTAAGGTATTGTGACAAACAATTGTAAGGTATTGTGACAAACAATTGTAAGGTATTGTGACAAACAATTGTAAGGTACTGTGACAAACAATAAAGGCATATGCATGTCTGGAATATATTGTTTGAGAACCACGGTAAACAAAGTAAACATTCCGAAAGGGATTGTTGAAGCCCAGAAACCATTGTTGCCCGACAGTTTTTTTCCCATTTGGGACATTTGCCCTGCTCTAACGAACATTTAACGTAGCCTACGGTTCAATCCGGCCATGTTTGGTATATATGCCAAATTTGGCGACGATCGGTCTAAAATTATAGATTTATATAAAGAGCAGACATACACATACATACATAGACATACTTTCACATTTATATATAAGACTAGCTATAATACCCGGCGCTGCCCGGGTTTTCTTTAATGAGGCTTTTTGGATCACGTGATATCTTTCTTTGAGGGACATACAAATCGTGTCCAAGTTAATTTAAAGGGTCGCTAGGTATTTCCCCCCCCCCCAAACTTCAAGTTATCCATCTGCCTGTTTCTGCTTCAAAAATGTTTAGTTAAAGCTGCGGAATTTCCTCGATGTACTTAACGGACCCATAATTGATTTTAAAACATCCTAAACTATATGAATTGATGTAGTTGAATATTAAAAGGCATTACGGATTCATTAATTTTCATGCTTGAGAAAATGTAAATAAAAAGTTGACATCACACACACACAAAGTTATTGCATGGATATCCAACTCAAAAGTAGGTCCGGTTAATTACTGTATATTTAATTTTTTGGGCTTCGTATCTCTAAGCGAACTCAATACTTCAGAAATCGGGAATTCAATTCAATTTTTAAAATTATTAATGTGGCAGGAAACCCCCACTAAATTCCCGCATTTCTACAGTAAAATCGGCAATTTTAACACTGATTTCTATGGGATCATCCTTTGCCTGTCCCTCAAACTGATGATGATGATGATAGTTCTGATGACTATTGAAAAAGTGGCAAACCATAGTAAATTTATAAACTATGCATACAAGATATACAGAAGACTGGATGTTGTGAAGATATTTATTATTTGAGATGTTAATTTTTTTTTTTTTTAAGGAAGGAAAAAACTCATCTCTGCCTCTACCGGGAGTCGAACCCGGGTCCCTCGATTGCCGGACGAGTGCTCTGACCACTAAGCTACAGAGGAGACAGTTTTTTCCTTCCTTAAAAAATTAACATCTCAAATAATAAATATCTTCACAACATCCAGTTTTCTGTATATCTTGTATTAACAAGTGAAGAGCGACATTCATGTCATATATATAGCCCTCTGGTGGCTCGTCGTCCATGAGCTATTAGCTGATCGGTTTCACCGTCCATTGCACGGTTCCGTTCGGCATATATACGCTCTAGCGAAGGAAAATCTCTATCTCCTCTGTAGCTTAGTGGTCAGAGCACTCGTCCGGCAATCAAGGGACCCGGGTTCGACTCCCGGTAGAGGCAGAGATGAGTTTTTTCCTTCCTTAAAAAATTAACATCTCAAATAATAAATATCTTCACAACATCCAGTCTTCTGTATATCTTGTAATAACAAGTGAAGAGCGACATTCATGTCATTTATAAACTATTGTAAATATATACTGGCAGCATTAAAGTAGTGAGAAACCATTGTAAAGTCATATACACATCTGAAACGTATTGCTAGGGAACCACGGTGACCAAAGTAAACATTCCGAAACTGTTGAGGCCCGAAAACTATTGTTGCCCGACAGTTTTTTTGCCCATTTGGGACATTTGCCCTGCTCTGATAAAATTTTAAAGTAGCCTATCGTTCAAGTCGGGTCCCATTTGGTATATCTGCAAAATTTGGCGACGATCGATCTAAAATTGTAGATTTGTATAGAGAACATACACACAGACACACAGACAGAAAATCAATTTTATATATATTGATAATTATTAATTTTTCAACTAAAATATAAAATTGTACAATACTCTGCAATTTTTTTTTCCAATTATCTTTGAATTTATTTTTCAAGCCCTGAACACAAAAACATATTCAATATTTCTTTCACATTTTCATACCTTTAAATAATTTCTGTTTTAAATTTTAATATTAAATTTTTTAGAAAATTATCATCACTTCTCTTGTCATAAAACTCAGATCGCATGTTTTATTTATCTAGTTAATAGACATATTTTCATGAAATTGTGTTCACGAAAGAAACAAGATATGATGTTACTGAAATGTATATTTCTCGTTTCAATAAATAATCAATTTGTTTTTTCCTTCATCTTCCTATTATAATTTTGTTTTTATCAATTCAAGAGATGGTTAAAGAAATTCTTATCCTCTTAAATTAGCTTGAACTGTGAATTCTATAACATTCCAGCTTCAAGAGAATATTCTGAATTTTATTTTTCGAGTCAAAATACATGTATTTTTCCCATCGCATGGAATAATAAGCCTCTAGAGTGTAACGGTAATTGCATTTTAAACATTATCATGGAAATTTATTTCTCTATTGTTTGAGTTCTCATTACACTGGAACGTTATTTTTATTTGAACAAAAATAATGTCGATAACTTTTCTTCCCTTTATGATTAAATTTATTTCAGAGTGAGATGTTTTCCTTGTGTAGTAAATTTTAGGTATTTGAATATACAGGGTGTCTGATAAGTTCTAGAACGTCCTTTATCTCACCAACAGTCCTTCGTACAGGTATGATTGCAATTAAAAAAAAATAATTCTCAAAAGGCGTTAAAAAATTACCCTGTACCAGTTTTGAGAGTGAAAATACAGTGTGTAAAACGAAATTAAAAAAAATCTAAATTGTTGTACGTACCCCCCTGTGCTCTAATTAGAAATTTGTAACCCTGCCTCTCTTGATGCCAACAAAAAAAATTCCATGTTCCCAAGTGAAATATTAACGGAGATATTCGAATTTATTCTGAATAAAATTGGTACAGGGTATTTTTCGAAAGCGTTTTTTGAGTGTTTTTTTTTAAATTGAAACTATGACGGGCGGTTGATGATATAAAGGTCGTGCTTGAACTGATGAAAATTGGCTATTCAGGCTTGTTCTGGAATGCATTTTGGACTGTGATGTTTTGTGAGACTATTTTGTGTCTAGTCTCTCGAATTCCCACTGCTCTGTAATCCTGGATATTCATCGGATGGACTGTGATATTTCATGGGAATATTTTTCACCATATCACTGTATATATATATATATATATATATATTTTTTTCTCTTCTGTCCCGCTCATTTAACAGAACTGCGATGTTTGTCATGTTCTTTCCTGACAATTTCCACTTGATGTTAAGCACTTGCTGTCATTTCTGTTCAGTGCTTCCATGTGCCATGTATGCATGTTTTCTTTCAGGTGGCAAAGAAGCTGAAGCGAGTGATTATTGGCAACCGAGATCCCAAGTGTCCATTTGCGGATGGATTGGTGGGGACGGAGTGCGGTGTTGGCATGGACGGGCGCGGGCTGCCGGAGGGGGACGGACGTTTGGTTCAGTTCTGTTGCTCCTTTGAGCGATGAGTGGCGGACGGGGGTGTTCCCTCGTGGACTGGGGGAGCCGAGTGCCTCGGAATGTTTTTGCTGGGTCGGAGATCTGGCGGGCGGTCCACCTGTACTCCTTCTTGACCATCAGAGGTTTCCGGGAGCTTCCCGGAGTGTGGCTGCTTGGGATGGAGTGGGGTCCCGGCGGGACGGACGCGGTGGCTTGCGAGTCGGGGGATGTCCGCATGGCCCGGATGTCAGGAGAGTTCTTCCAGCATGCCCCAGCCGCAAGGTAATCCGCTTATATCCCGCAAGGGACAGAGCGGGGGCCATGTTTGGTGTTATGGCTATTCAAGCTCGAAGGCCGTTGTTTGTTTGACTTCAATGTTTCTCTAAAGGCCGGTTTACACGCACCGTTTTGTCGTCCGTTTTGGGGGCGACCAAACCGGTCTGAAAATCGTGTCATTTTTTGGGGGTGTCTACACGCAACGATTTTTCAACCGTTTTATCGTGCGATCCAGCTTGTGACTGTTGATGGATGTCCACAATGGAAGACGCGCTCTTGCTATTCACTCTTTACCAATTGTATCAGTTGCAGAAGAGCAGGAAGAAAAATAAAAGAAATCGCAGGTCAGAGACATAATTTACTATATTAAAGAATCGATGAAGTGTAGGGAACATAATATAAAATCAAAATAAAAAAAAAAAAGAAACGAACTATTCACAAAAAACGAAAGTTACCCAACAAAAAAATGTTGGCGCACTGCCATGGGTGGAGATACGCCTGGGGGGGATGCACCCCCCCCCCCAGCGTCAAAATTGAAGTCGACAGATATAATGTATATGCGTATATATGAATTGACATTATCATCATGCCCCTTCCCCCCAGACTTCCAAGTCTATCTCCGCCTATGCGCAGGGCAAGAAAAATACGTACAACTGAGGTCGGTAAAAGGCAAAAAGTGCCCTGAAATATGTCTTCTGATACGTGGATTTTATAGACTCCTTTGAATGAAGTCTATAAAGCCTATAATACCATTTCAACTTTCGGGGGTCGCCGAGAGATGTGCAAAAAGTTTGACCGTTTTCTTCGTAATTGTTTACTTAATCCGAGGTGCCCTCGGTCCGATCCTCCTCGAATTATCGAGAGACTGCCGTCACTCTCTACTTGAGTTAAAATACCACTTTCAGAAGTTTCTCGATAAGCAAAATGGATTATGGCGTGCAAAACATTTCGTATACTGCCCTCAGCCCGAAATTCCGTATCTACATAAAAAAAGTTTTAGGTGCCAATACTGATCAAAAAATGTTTCTGACCAGTTCAGCAATTGCAGATCGCAAAGTTATAATTAAAAAAAGTACTTTATTTATACAGCCAAACACGGTTAAAATGATATCGAAGATTCTGCGAAATTTTTTTGGTGCAAACGATTCGTCCTTAGTAGAGCCCGGAAGTTCAGGCAAAATGCCACATAAATGTTTTTTTTTTACTTATTTTTAAACTTTTCCGGTAAAAATGCCTTTTTTGAAATTATCGTGCCATAAATGCCTATTTTACCAGTTTTAAGTTTATTAGTGAATTTCAGAGGCATAATCTGTAAAACTTGAATATTACGGGCATTGAAAACTTCAAAAAAAAATCGCTCTTTTTAAAATTTCACAAATCTCAGTATTACTTATCGTCAGAAAGCCGCCTTCCCCAGCTCCATTTAGACGCAACTAAGTGATCTGAGAGATTGGTGTTGGCATGTATTAATTTTGCTTTGACCGGATGATATTAGCCGTGAATGATTTTGTTTCAGATGAACGCAGTCCGTGTTAGAAAAGCGGAGGAAAGTTAGAAATTTGTTTCTCCTCAGAGGCTTCATATGTCTCGCTCAGGCATTCGACTGCGTTGTATGTGTATAGTGGCTTGAAGTAGTATTGTATACGTAGTAATATAAAAATATTTTTTCTTTTTACAAAAATAGAACACGATAGCCATGTTTCAACTATAGAAATGATAATGATTATTCACAATGATACGACAAATAAACGAGAATCGTTCGCAACTCGAGATAGCTCCACAGATCATTATCCCTACCGACCCCGCGTCTGGTAATCGTGGCCCTGGAATTAGTAACCTAATCCTGACGGTCTAGTAACATTTTATTTTTGGCTTGAAATCCATTTAACTTAAATAATAATGCAGTTATTATACATTGTAATTAAAATAATAGACGGATTAAGTACAATCGATTTTTCAGCTATTTTTTGGGCCCTTAGTTTTTAGTTATTTGTAGTTTTTTTTTCCATTAAAATTATGTCTTTTTTTGTGCCTATTTTATTCATTTTTAGTGCCTTTTTGGCTGCCTATTTCGACCATCTTTAGTGCCTAAACTTCCGGGCTCTAGTCATTACAAGCGAGGCTGACGTACTTATTTTTTGGATCAAAAATGTAATCAGATGAAATCAAATATAATGTAAATAAAGTGTTCATTGACCATAACTGATCTAGAACAGTACGGTGAATTGGGATCATAAATACGAGGCATCACCAATTTTTGCTAAAAATATAACCGATTGTAGGTAGAATTATCGAAAATTGGGAAAAATGGGAAATTTTCTTAAAAAGACATGCCATAAAAACAAAAGAAAGAGTGACAAAAAAATGAATCGTTGTAACCGAGGGCGTTGAATTTCTTCGACGTTGTAAGCAACGTTCATGAAAATTCTTCTGTATGGGAATTAGTCATTCCGCCAAGAATTGTTGTTATAGAAAAATTGTCATTAAAACCGCGATCGTTATAAATAGGTCTGACTGGGAAAAATAAATTCAGGAAATTAAAATAAAATACAGGGGATCCCGCTTATAACGTTTCAAAAAACCGCCATGAGAAAACGTTGTAAGCGGGAAAACGCTTTTAACGGGAAATCTTAATGAGAATCACCTAGACTCCCCCAAAATTATTTGCATCAAGCGCGAAAACGTTATAAATGGGGACGTTATGACCGGGATCGACTGTACACGAAAATTCATTCGATAAAAAAAAAGGGTACGAGGAGGGAAAAACTGACGACAAAATGGAAACGCGTTTACACGCACCCTTTTATCGTAGGATTTCACGGAAACTATTGCTCGGCCACCAGATTTTTTGACGCGACCTTGAACCACTTGACCTTCGATTTTTTCCGTCTACACGACACCATCTTATCGCAGACACTCCCTCTTTTCCCCAAAACGGACGACAAAACGGTGCGTGTAAACCGGCCTTAACACTAGCGGTTGCCATCTTCAAGAGAAATGACATTACTGGAACAAAGTCAATTGTTTTAGGTTACATTCATACCCTCGTATGGCTTGGTCTGGGCTATAGCTGCTTAGTCGGTTGATGCTATGGCTGGTGGTGAATAAGAGACGTTCCTTAGGCTTAAAAGAGATTTATTGCCAAAACTCTATGATAAATAACTCCCTTTCCCTCATTCAATAAACTTCTCCCAGCCTAAAAAGCGTCTCTAATTAAAAAATTTACTTTGTTCCAGTTATACCGTTTTTTCTGAAGATGCTAAACACTAGTGTTGGATAAACGTTGGTGACAAACTCAAGCAAACGGCAGCCTTCACGCTCGAATAGTCAGTTTTCATCATAGATGGCATTACTTGCTATAATCCAGTTATCACTCATTTACTTGGAATAATTACACTATATACGCACTCAGAACTGTTAGTTACACACACACTTCAGGCACAACTCACTCGGTAGTAAGTTGCCTATGGCGATAGACCGGAGTTGTACTCGGTTTGAAAGAATTATAGACCATCGATTTATTTCCACACATATTTTTCAACGTATAATGCAATGCTATTACAGTAGAGCAGGTCTCTGCAACTTATGACCCGTGGGGTCACCGAGTGACCCATTTCATAATTTATACTATTTATGTATTATATTATTTCATAATTTCAAGTGATCCAGTTCCGAAAATGAAGTATAATTATATTCGGGTATCAAAAGTATATATACCCGAAATGTCTTTTTAATACACACATTTTGGTTGATTTTGACCCGCAGCCAAAAAAAGTTGCCGATCCCTGAATGAATGAACGCCGGGGTCTCTGCCACCGGACTTATCCCGTTGCCGAGATCTCTTCCAGCCCAGCTTCGTGGCAGAGTCTGGAACAAAGTGAGTGCACCTGACAGTCTCAGTGTGTAGCTAGTGTTGTGTATGATATTTGAGTGCTGCCATCTATACTTCAAATTGTGAGTGAAGTGTAATGATTGAATATTTGTAACGTTGTAGGCCTGTTGCTCTCTGTGGCGAGACTTTTTAACGCGGACATCGGCTCGCATTCGCGCCTTGAAGTTGGAAACCACAGATAAACCAACTTCAGCCGACCACCACTGTGGGGTTCGAACCCGGATCCTCGCAATGCGAGTCCCTCACTATAACCACTCGACCACCACAGCGGCAAGCGCGTGTGGTAGGTACTGACATAATGAAATTGATATCATTGAGTTTGTCTTTCGAATAGCTAACAGACTTAAACTATAACAATGTTGTCTATTTGAGTTGCAAAATTCTCGAGACATAAAGTAAAACAATTTCGTTACTATTGCGGGCCGCGTGCCTGGTGTCCAGACCGAAAGACGTTATAACATCCATAAGGTGTCATCAGATTTGTCTTTGGAATACCTATCAGACAACACCATTGTCTGATAGGTATTTAAACATAGGTACTAAAACAGTGTGATTGTAATTAAAGTTCCCATACTCTGAATAGATTTTCTCAAAAACTACTCATCCGAATACAACCAAATTTTCAGGATATCTTGATGAAACCATGGGAGTGAGATTTTTGTAATAAAAAATATGTTCAATTTTTTGACCACCAGGTGAAAAAGTGGCGCTTTTATATTGCATTTTCCTTCTTTTTTTTTTTTGCATGATCCTTATAGCGCATATACCAAGTTTCAATGGAATGCGTCCACCAGAATGGGCGTTATATAGGTCGGAGTAGTGTCTGTATACCAACGGGTGCTACATTGGTCTGAACATTGTCAGTGTATTGAAACTACTCAGCCCTCTGTTGCGTGCGTTCTACTGGACGCATTACATTAAAATTTGTTATATACGCTTTATGAACTATGAAGAAAAGGAAACGCGATATACAAGGGGCTACTTTTTCACCTGGTGGTGAAATCTCGATTTTATTTTTCACAATGCACAAATCTCTCTCTCTCTCTCTCTCTCTCTCGTGGTCTCATTAAGATATTCTGAAAATTTGGCTGTGTTTTCACTGAGAAAACTATTTATCTTACGGGAACTTTAATCATAACCACCTCGTATATGAGTTAAGAGCAAATTCGGTTTTGAAGTGTATGAGCTTTGAATTTTGAATTGTGAATTAATAAAATATGAATTTGCAATTTAACTGGGAGATCGGCTCGCATTCGCACCTTGAAGTTGGGAACCACAGAAAACCAACTTCAGCCGACCACCACTGTGAGGTTCGAACCCGGATCCTCGCATCGCGAGGTTGCCGATCCCTGCAGTAGACTCGTTAATCCGGTACATATCAGACCCAGGGTGCGCCGGATTACCGGTTAATCGTCGGGTTATTGGAATTTAGTTGAAAAAGCCTATTTGAATAATACAAAGAGCATGTACTATAGCATATATACTATTTGTAGTGTATTTTCAAAAGCCAGCCCCCCCCCCCCCTAAATGACGGACCTGTATAAACGTGTCATTTTAGCTTAAAGTAAAAATATCTTGTTTTAGAACAGTATGGGAAAAACAAAACGGTATAATCGAAAATTTTGTGGCCATTTGTGCGTAAAATAAAAAAAAAACGAAGAGTCAATTTTCATAGGTTTTGTTAAAAATACGTTTGCTTTTGGATTTCTTTCGGATATAATTATCAATTAGTTATTTGTATCAGAAACTTCAAGTCCCGACGTGATCACATTAAGCGTTTGTGCACTGAAAAAAACTTTTTTCTTATCTGTGCATGAAGAAAAAACGGCGGATTTACTGGACAGGCCAGATTATCTACCGTACAATGTTCTAAATATCTTTGACACTTATTTTTCCAAATTTGCAAACATTAAGAAAAACAATGTATTATTTACACCACGCGCGCGCGCATGATAAAATAGCATGGCATTAATTGAATAAAATTCATTCCTAATAAAGAAAACTGTTAGGTTCATGAAATGGGGCGAAATATATGAGATCCATTCGTAAATACAGTAAAACCCCTCTTAACGGACACTCCTCTTTTACGGCCAAAAATAATAATTTCCACTAGTATAATAAAAGTATGTATTTTTAACCCCCTGATTAATGGTCATCCCTCTTTTACGGACGAATTTTTTTGTCCCGTAGGTGTTCACAAAAGAAAGGTTTCACTGTACTTTGATACAATTAAACAATTTGAATTTGATTTTCAATTTTAAATAACATTGAATCAGCGAAATCTCAATCTTTTGCCTCATTTTACGAGAGAACAGCTTTCTTTATTTTCAATCAATTTTTATTCAAGTAAATGTCATGATATTTTATCACTCACGGTGTTAATAATACATTGTTGTTTCTTAACGTTTGAAAATTTGCAATATAAATAAGTATTGGAAACTTCTAAAACTTTCTAATACCATAGCAAAGCCCATACAATGAATAATATGAGTGAAAATTCTAAAGTAAATAACTATTTAAATAATATTTTTCATGCTATTTCAACTAGAGCATAGTTTTTGAGGCATTTTCACCATTTTCAAATGTATGAGACCCCCTTAAGGGTTCGAAACATAAAAATATTCCCCAGGCTGAAATTATGATGATATGACATCGGTAGCCAAAAAATGCATTAAAATTCCGAATATTGCAACAAAAAAAACAATGTTTCATCCGTGAATATTCGACCGCAAACTAAACAGTGAAAATATCCATTAAAATCATTAAAAAATACTTTTACACATAAAAATCCCGATTTTTTTTTTCACGTTTCGCAGAGTAATTATGTTCAGAAGCTTTTCTGTTTCAAAAAAAAAAATCTAGTTATTGAATATCGCATGTATAAGAAAGTATTGATAAACGATGATGGAAGTAGGGGAAAAATAAAAGTAAATATTTCGAACGCCCCGAGCGTGTGCGTTTCGCTCTGACGGCACGTAAATCCAATTCGCATCACCATGGGTTCGAGAATAAAATGGAAATATTTGTTCCAACACCGAAGGCAAAATATATATGTACAGGGGGGAAAAAATTGTTATTTTAAATATATGTATTCCGTGCTTTGAAGAGAGGAAAAAGTTTAATAAGGATATCTGAAATATTTCTCCATTTTTTTTGCTACGCATATTTTAAACTTCCATTACACTGTCACGGAAACATTCAATTTTCGAAAAATCCGATTTTTTTTCCCCCTCCTCCTTACTCTTATGCATAACTTTCACAATGTTATAAAATTTTATTTTGAAATACATCGGCAACGAGGATATTTTGCACGGGGTATGAGGAGGAGAAAAATGTTAATCTTTGAAGCGAAGTTCGATGCAAATACATCATATCGGAGAGGAAAAAATGCTCCTTAAAGGTATCTTCGCCTGCATGAATATATTTTAAAGAATCCCCGCGAAAGTACTTTTATTTTGGTTTTAGTGAGATAAGCATGGGTAACTATCTAATAGTATTCGATAGTTTTTGAGGTGCTTATAGATTCGTGCTTAATTAAACACCCTGTAGTTTAGTTTGATGTATCAATTTTGGGGAAAAAATTTCTCTTTTTTCCCCAAAGATTTCATCCACTGATATTGTATAAAATGAATTGCAAATGGATTACCGGCTGGTGGAAAAAACACAAGCATGTACGGGACATATCTTTAGCGATATCGGATAATTAGCAGTTGGTGAATCGCTTCAGAAACTCCCCGTCTACTAATCAGTTTCGTAGAAAGCAGGGCCGCCCTTACCGGGACACACATTTGAGGGGAGGGAGAAGGAGTTTAGGGTAATTATATATAATTTCTTCCGTGAATTCTGAATTTTCATTAATTGTGAAAATCTGAATTTTTTAGTTGTGGAAATCTGAATTTCCATTAATTCTGGAAATCTGAATTTTCCTCATTCTTGAAACTCTACATTTTCATTATTTCTACATAGTTATTTCTCCGCGATTTATTTCAAAAAAAAAATTCAATTCTAGAAATACGGTAAAACCCCTTCTTAACGGACATCCATCAGATGCGGTCACCCCTCTTTTTACGGCCAAATAATAATTTCCAGTTGTATAATAAAATTATGTATTTTAAATCCCTGATTAATGGTCATGTTCTCTTTTACGGACGAATTTTTTTGTCCTTCGCCGGTGATCGCAAAAGAGAGGTAGAGAGAGGTTTTTACTGCATTCTTTTCATTTATTGTGAGTTTGATCAATTCTAGAATTATTTATTTTATTCCGAATTTCCATAGGTGATGGAATTATCTCAATCGATTACTTTTCTTATTTTTGATCCATCGATTCTGAATCCCCATTGGTTCTCAAGCAATGGTCCTAATTATATGGTCCTTATTTCATCAGGTCCTAATTATAACTAGTTTTGAAGCTAATTCTTTCATCGATTTAAATTTTTCTTCAGTTGTCATTTATTTTTTCTTTATTAACTTACTAAGTAAATGTGTCGATATTTTTCATCATTCCTGTATATTTTGTAATAATGTATAAATTTTTGCTTAATGATTCCCCCTTTCCCACAGTTATATATGAAATTGAGGCTAAGGGTCCCAGAAATTATTAAGTATTATTAACTCTGAAATTAAGTATTATTAACTCTGAAATCAAGTATTATTAACTCTGAAATTAAGTATTATTAACTCTGAAATTAAGTATTATTAACTCTGAAATTAAGTATTACTAACTCTGAAATTAAGTATTATTAACTCTGAAATCAAGTATTATTAACTCTGAAATTAAGTATTATTAACTCTGAAATTAAGTATTATTAACTCTGAAATTAAGTATTATTAACTCTGAAATTAAGTATTATTAACTCTTAAGGAATTAATAACTCTTTACTCTTTATTATTTTTGCACTAGGCCCCTTGTTTGGTAGAGGCAGCCGTTGCGGAAAGGTATTGAACAGTATACTGAAATAGATCATTAGGATTTAATTAGTGATCGGTTGTTACTGACGCGTTTCACAGGGTGATTCAGAACTCATAGGCAAACTTGTTTCGGCATTTATCTTTCGTGAATTGCAGAAAGGATCGCTGGTTTCACAAATGAGGAAAAAGCTGGTGCTATAAATCAACAGCCAATTTTATTCGGAGAATTTACAACGAATGTGTGGCAAAGTTTCTTTATTCGATCAGTATCCGCGGACCATCTGGTCGAAGAACACTGCTTTGAGGTTAAGAGCACAAGAGTGAGTCGGTGCCGTTGCGGATTAGTTAAAAAACTCGAAATTAAGGTAAGTTTTATAGCAAGTCAGAAACGGCACAGACTTGCGGAATCGGAAACCAGTGTGCAGTATGTTCGTATCCTAAGACGTTTTTGGCTTCAACTGCTTTCAATCAGTTACAGTAGGGTCTGAATAATTCAAGTCCCGAAAGTTCGCGGTTCCGGATAATCCGAGGCACTGAAATTTTTCGAAATCCCTTTCTCGAAAAAAACCTCACACTCTCTCTATTTTTTTGACAAGAACGCGTTTCGTTTCCTTTTTTTTCTAGGAATGCCAGGAATAAAAAGTTTTAGTTCGAAGAGGATTTCACTCCGTTTCTCCATCCCTGACTAAAGGGGTCTTGGTTGGGACTTCAGGCCGCAGCAATTTCAAATCAATTTTCAATTTGAAATCAATTTATTAATTAATTTAATTTTAATAAAAGTATTACATTTGATTAATGGAAACCACCAAGGAGACACCTAGGTCCCATACTGGTTGTTACAATGAAGTTAATTTATAAACACTAACAATTGACAATATAAAATATAATTACAGTGTCTAGTAATTTTGGAGGAGAAAGAAAGATAAAATGAAAAAATCAAAATATATATAATACATAAGTTATATATAAAATACAATATAATGATACAAAGGGCAGGGGGTGCATTATTACGTATATTAAAAAAAAATCGATAAATAAATCAACATGAGTTTATATAACATGATTTGAAATAGTAGAGCAGAGCTGACGACCAAAATGAATTTTAAATGAGAAATTAACCAGTTGGAGCGGGAAGTCAATCTGTAGCAAAAAGAGGAGTGCGAATTTGAGGACGAAATCAAAAGTAGTTTTCAATATTGACTATTTGAAATAAGTATTGTTTAAGAAGTTTTTTGAATGTCGAAAATGTGGATTGCTGTAAAAGTTCATTCGGAAGGCTATTATAAAATTCAGGGATGAGGAAGCTAAAATTTTTTTTGAGAATATTTTTAGGAACTAAAGGCAGAGAGTATATGAAATTATGGCTATTGGATGTTCGTGACGAATTCAAAGGTAAAGTGAACTGTTTTTTCTTGATTATAAGTATGGATCTAAAAAAATATAAATGGGTATGATATTTAGGTGTGTGTAGAAAAAGTTCATTTGAGAAGTGATGTAATTTTTCATCAAAATTCTAATAGTTTTTTTTGTAAGGAAATTAAGGGTAGAATTAAGGGAAATTAACGCCAGCAACTAGATGCTTGGTCAACCGGAGCAAGCCCCTTCTGGTCCGGCGGGCTCCTTAGATGCGACCCGGACTGATCCTTCAATAGTAAATTTTTAATGTAAGATAAATCATATTGGGTCTCAAGAGGACTGGATTATAAAGGACCTGTTATAAAGAGAACGTATATGTCGGCAGCACTAATCTAATGAATCAAGTCCCTGAATCAAGAATTAAATAGGTAAGAGTAAGTACGAATACGTTTTTTTAGGTCCAAAAAAAAACTAATTAGAACATTTTCATCGGATAAGGAGGAAGAGTTCCAACCAGTCCGGTGGCCCAGGGATGAACCTTGAGTTTTCTTAAGTTTTACTGCGCAATATATATGTGGTATATTTATCATAAATTAAATAAATATATATATATATATAGGGAGGTCCTCTCCCTCCCCCCACTTCCCTTGAAAGTTGTTTTCTATTGTTTTCTGGATACTACGAGTTTTCAGTAATCCGAGGTGGTATCGGTTCCGTTCACCTCGGATTATCAATACTCTACTGTACTGTAAGACCAAAAATCATTCCCGCGACTGGGGGGGGGGGTTTAATTTCCCTATTCATTTGCTAATATTCGAACAAAATGATCGGAAAGACTATCTTTCCAACCGAATAAAATACACAGGTAAAAATACAATAAACAAATAAATACAATAAAATAAAACACAAATCATAAAAGTTACGCAAAAATAAGTGAATGATAGGCCTATATAATATCACAGGATCGATTAATTATAAAAAAAAAATGTATATATGTAATGTAGATGCAGAGGAATCATCTATAAAC
This sequence comes from Pholcus phalangioides, assembly GCF_987345545.1. Taxonomy (NCBI): domain Eukaryota; kingdom Metazoa; phylum Arthropoda; class Arachnida; order Araneae; family Pholcidae; genus Pholcus; species Pholcus phalangioides. Next base: position 27,567,487 of record NW_028301628.1, read on the forward strand.
TGTAACCTGACAGAGCAAAAAATTTAAATTTGTTCTTAATGAGATTCGTTACAATGGCAATCTTCTCCGTGATGGCACGATCTCATTATAACAGACTTTTTACCACAATTTTACGAGAGAAAACGAAAGATCATCGTTCTATATATTTCTTCAATGAAGTTATGAGTGCCTGCACGTAATTACATTCGCAAACCCAACATACTGAAACGGGGTTACTAGACATAGATTTCGATACAGGGCGTCTTTGTCTAGTAAATAATTAGTAACTGATATGTAGAGCAATACCCCCACTTAACGGTCACCCCTTAGTTGCGGTCACCCCAGTTTTATGGTCAAATAAAAATTTACCGGTAAAAAGCCTGAAAAATTATGTATTTCAAACCCCTGCTTAACGGTCACCCTCAGATATGGCCACGGACAGCATTTTCATCATTGGTATCATTAGGCAAACACTCTGTACGGGCACCAATAGTTGCAATTTCATTTCAAATTATGCTCACCAGCACAAGTTTAAGGCGATAAATGACCGGAGTTGATGTGCGGTGAAATAGTTAGGTGATTTTACGTCACAATCTGACCTCACCAGCGCAAGTTCTAATATTTGAACTATTTTTTGGATACTTTTGAAAGAAAGTTTGAAGTTTGTTGATATTTGGCAACTCTGACATCAGTTAAGAATCTGAAATCACACGTGTTGCCGGTTGTGCCTATGACTCCACACTTTTTAATATGGACAACTCTAGTAATCCTCGCTTTCAATCACTAGGAAAAGAAATGATGTCATCCAACGCAGTGATCTATGACGGTAGGGACGGAAGACTATGCTCCTATAGATAATAATGTAAGAATAGCGATCGTTATCACCGAATATCTGACATTATTAAGAAATTAGCAATGTCAGAGTCATCTGAAGAATACGATATGCAAGAAGTAGAGTATAAGGAGCAAGAAAGTTGTCCCACAAAAACTATTCGGACGTTTTTAAAGTACTGGACGGATGAAGAGTGAATTTTCCTATAAGAACAATGACGGAAAGGAATTTGATTTAGTCTCACATACATTTTGACGGAGAGTTGGAATGTTCAGCAAAACCCACACCAAAAGCACCGATTAATCAGTTTCTTCCAAAAGATATAAATCAAGTGTGAAAACTTTGCATAATATTTATTTTGTAACTTGTAATTGCGTATCTGTGCAATGATTATGTACTTTCATGACTTTAAACGTATCCTATATTGTCAGAATTCCGTTCATGTTCAAATGAAGAATCATCTCAGTTATTGTCAATACTGTATTTTACACACACACGCACACAGTTCCATTAGGAACTTCCCTTCTGATACGGTCATTCTTCTTTTACGGACGATTATTTTTGTTCCTCGCATATCCACAAAAAAGGGGTTTTACTGTATCAAAAATCAAAATGTTTTTCTGAAGTCCATTTGTAAGGCAAAGACGTTAATTTTCATCAGCTCTTTATTTATTTCTTAGTAAAAATTATATAAATTGAGCTTGAGTAAACCCAGATTTCACCGTCAAATGTTTTCGATCCTCCCAAAGTCACGCATTTTGCAACTTCACAATGGATAATATAAAAAGAATAAATAAATAAATAGAATCCGATTTTGCTCTTTCTATCGGTATACAAAGCTGATTATTTTCCTCATGTTTGCTCAACGTTATCTTCCATCGTAGGAGTAGTAAAAGCCGTGCAGGAATTTTCCATAATGGCTCTTAAGAACCAGTGAAGTCTTACTAGTATTCAGTAATAAGAAACCAATGCGATATCGGATTTCTTGTGAAAAACACTGAGAATAAAATAATGTGGAGAAATAGAACGTGCTTCGTCACACTTTTCCTTCCTTAATGTTTATCGATACGCATTTTTGTTTAATATATATCCTTTCTGAAAACGAAAAGAAAATTTATTCTACAATTTTCTTCTGAAAAATATCTGTGAAACAGATATCGAAGAAGAAAAGCATAAATGGCGATACTACGGAAACGGGACCCATATCGTTGAAAGCACGTCGTTTTCTATTTCTGAAAAATGAACGATATATCCATTAAACTATACGTTCCTACTACCTGCGATTATTTATTTTGTTTTTTTTTATCGTGATGATTCGTAATTATGTGTAAAATAAGAAAATATCTGAAAAAGAGTTAATTTATTTCCAATCACTTTTCTTCAATGTAAACTTTTTTATACCTTTCTTGATTTTTCATAGAGATTTTTTTGCATTTTATTATCGATTGACGTTTAATTTTTGTAAGAAGAATTCCCATAAAACCCGGGTAGTATGCAAGTCCAATTCAACGGAGTTTTATACAGTCGAATCCCGTTTTAACGAATGCCGTTATAGCGAAAATCTCGTTTTAACGAACAGTTTTCTAATCGCTCAAATAAGTTTACATAAGAACAATGCAAACAACCTGAAATCCCTTTATAACCAAATTTCGTTACAACGAAGTGATTTCTCCGATCTCGTTTAGTTCGCTATAACGGGATTCGACTGTATAGTTTATTGAGTCGCGAAGCACGACATCATTCATCATCCCATATGGCAGTTGCCATATGAGATGATGATGTCACTCTCCAGGTTTCAACAGCTAGCCGGCGAGGAAAGAAAATTCAACTGCTTCTGCAGGCCGCTGTGGTGGTCGAGTGGTTATAGTGACGGACTCGCGATGCGAGGATCCGGGTTCGAACCCCACAGTGGTGGTCGGCTGAAGTTGGTTTTCTGTGGTTCCCAACTTCAAGGCGCAAATGCGAGCCGATCTCCCCGTTAAAAAGTCTCGCCACAGAGAGCAACAGTCCTACAACGATAAATCATTCAATCATAACACTTCACTTATAGTTAGAAAAACTGGTGAAACTGGTGGCAGATGGCAGCACTATACAATAACAAGCATTACAGAGAAACAATAAACTTCACGTCAGGTTTCACTACACGTACACGCACATTCCCGCATGTACCGATTCGTTGGGGGTTCCTGGGTAGTTCAGATGATGCCCGCTTTTTTGATTACATCGATCCCGCACGATGTTGGTTTATGGTAATGGTGCACAACCTGCGGCCGAGGGACCAAATGTGGGGGGGGGGGGGGTTCAATCCATCCAGGGGAAGATTTTGGTTAAAAAAAAAGTACGTTGTTGCGGCTCTGTTCAACCATCTACATTCCGAAAAAAAATATGTTTTTGAGGAAATGCGCATGCATTGTAAACAAGTTAGCCTGAATATTATTCATTTATTTACAAACTCACAAAACAAAGCATATGTCCATTTACAGTGGAGTGAAGAAATAATTAAAAAAACAAACATAAACAGCACGTTGCAATACAGAAAGACAAATAATGATGCAAATAATAACAGCACAATAATAGTTACACAAATAAATATAATACAAATGTTACCATATGTCATAAAAAAGTGTCAAAAAAGCACATGAGAACTTTCACATCTGAGGAAGCGGAAAAGTGTTCTCAGTTTGGGGGCAGTATGGCCCTCCCTTGGTCCCTAAGTTATTCAAACAGAGTCATGGAAAAAGAGTCACAAAGTGAAGAAAAGGCTGCGACACAAATTCATACAATTTGTAAAAAAAATAGCCGGCTACTTGTGGACTATAGAACTGAAACAGAGTCAAAAGGGGTCGACTCAGGGCTATCATGAAAGTATTGTGAATCCGCGGGAAGTGATATTCTGCATTTTGCCTGACTGGAAGTGCCAGCATTCTAATTCACATATTTATTGTTAAAAAAATCAATTCTCATTATCACCTGGTACCCTTTGAAACTGAAGCTTCCAGGACTTGCATAGCTTGAGACAGCCCTGCCATGGAAAAAATCGTTTACTTGCCCTTTAAAGCACTGCATTTCAGTTAGCGCATGTCATTCGTAGCAACGTATCAGGATGAGCGAAGTGAGTTCTTATGGACCGAGATGTTTTTTGTTGGACCCTATGTGTGTGGCTGTTTAAATCCCTTCATTGATTGAGGATCTATTTCCGTCAAAAATTTTCAGTACTCCTACAGAGAGCACACATAAAATCTGTTGGCAAACAATTCAATACAGGTTATATCCATGGTGTTATATCCTTGAGTTTAATCTGAGACTATTTACTATTAATTTTTTAATTCTGCGCTAAATATAAATTTTTCATTCCCCTTGTTGAAACAAAATTATGATTCTTTCTAGAGATGATACTTTCTTTACCTCCATTTGGACACATTTCATCAGAAAGAAACGAAACCTATGGATATACAAATTTATGAATATCTGAACAAGGAATAATTAGAAATTTACTCGAACAACATAGGTGAACGTTTGAAAATCAGAAAGCAAAGCCTAATATATATTGCATGACGGCAGATAATCCCACATTAACGCATGCTCTTTCGTGGCAATGCTGTAGCCATTTTGTCTCAGTAGACTTTCAAGACAGTCTGCTATTTCAAACCTATTCTGTTTCAGCGCTTATGTTTGGCTGATGAAACTGCACGTCACAGAAACTATTGACTTTCGATTCGTTGTTTTAATCGGGTATTTTATCAAATAGGTCTGATCTCTCAGTCAACATATCATTCAACAAAACTCTTATCGGTACCATTCTGGTGCGGGTGCTATCACTCTTCTGGTGTTTTATCAGGAAAAGGCCTTCACAGATGTGTGTACAACTGGCACGTTCACATCTTTTAATTAATTACTCAACCAACTGGAATAGAGACTTTTACTGTGAATTAGTTTGTATATTATATACATATATTAGTGTTTTAGCAATAAATATTTTTGAAAATAATTTTATTACTTAGATATATTTTTTTTAAATTTCCAGCGCAGACGGAAAAGTATTTTCACAAGCCCATTCCTTACTTGATAATTGAAAAAATAACATTAGCAAAATATCGTTGAAGGTAGTACGGCGTAACAACTTATTGTACAATATTTCGTAAATTCGAAAATTTCTTCCAAATATTTACATCAACCAAATTGAAGTCTGAACTGAACAAATAGCAATTTTCATGGGAGGGAAATTTTTTTTTAATTTTATTTTATATGAGGCAATTCTCGAAAATGTTTTCCAACGACTTGATTTTTCTCGATAACAAAATTCGTTCGAAAAGCTGCCAAAGTTTTTAAATAATAAATATAAAAGATCGTTATATTTCAGATTTTTTTTTATATCAGAAATTTATTTATATTTTATCGGAATAATAGTTTTTGAACTAGAAAATATAATAAGCTATTTTTATTCACTTCTGTCGAAATAAAACGAACTCACTCATGTAGTTCTTTTAATTGCAAAACGAAAATACTTCAATGTATAATAAATAAGAACATGCTAGAAGCAGTTATTCGAAGTAACGATACAAGAATATCGAAAAGGAAATGTTTTTCTTACACACAAAAAATGTGAAAGAAATATGGATTTGAAGATATAGCCTAAAGAAAGAATATAATATGGCTGTATTAATGGGAATTATCTGCTTTTTTCATATGTAAAGTAAGAACAAAGAATAAATCTCTTAGGCGATATGTATATAGATCCCTTCATATTATTTTCAAAATGCAATTATCGTATGGGATATCTTATTAGTCGCAATCTTTTTTTCATTTTGTATAATCATAAAATTCATGCATTACATTTTTTTCGTCGATTCTGATGATTTCAGGCTATATTTTATTACCGTATTGAGAGTTGTTTCGCGTAGAAATCCAATATAAGAGTTTCTAGAAATCACTGAGATCGTATTAGAACTAATTTGCTATCGACATTCAAATGCGCAAAAAGTTTTTATGCCATCTAGTTTTTTTGTTTCCACGTGATTTATTTCCATATTGATCTACGGGACTCTCAGAACCGCCTTTCTTTTTTGAGTATTACAGTGCACGCCACTTAATGTGATGACATCAGGACTCGAGGTTTCTGATAACGATAACCGATTGATAACTTTTTTCGGAAAAAATATCGGTGGTATGCAAAGTCAAACGGAATTTATGGAAACGGGTAACTCTGTTTTTCTTCCCAAGAGATAACAGGTTCCAAAATATTTAATTGTGCATTTCTTACTCAATCATTTAAAAACAAGATTTTCTTTTTCTCTTTAAAAGAGCTAAATCCTCCAAACGTTGTATAAATGTGGAAGTAGTATAAACGAGGTCATGCTTATTGTGCTTCCCTAATAGCGGACATTCCCCGTTAGAGGACAAAAGTTTCGGCCCTATGAGTGTCCGTTATTCAGAGGTTCTAGGCGTAACAAAAATATTCTTCTGTACTAACAAAAATACTCTAAATCTTTTGTACTAACAAAAGTACCCGGGTACAAAAATGGAGGAGGATACATGTTGCGAACTTGTATAAACATAAGCTTGCTCCAAAAATAATGAATCCATTTCACGCAATCATACATACAAATAATAACATAAGATTCATCAGGAATATCTGTATATTTTCTGTAAACACTAGTCTTCGATTCTATGTTATAACAATAATATAACAACACAATGTAACAACGCATCTGCACGAATATTTTCTTTGTTTCAGTAATACAAAAACTTAAAAAATATATATATTTTATTGAAAAATTACCAACCTGTACAAACCACAACATCTGTTGCTGAACTATAATATTCACTAAGTAACCAGTTATAGGGACCTGCTGGAAGGACATTCAATTCACTTCAGGTCAATACTGTACAATACATTTTTACATGTAATATGTTTGTGTATTGTTTGTAATCTGTATTTGTGTAATAAAAAAGCGCATACACACACAAAATTGCGGCAGAAAACATGTTATGGACTTACATAATTACGAAAACGGGATAGAAAACAAGCGGCGGACTTGCATAATTGCGAAAGTGGAAGAGAAAACATGTCGTGAACTTGCATACTTACAATATCCGAAAAAATACATGTTGCGAACTTGCAGGATTGAAAAAATGGGCGAAAAATCATTTTTACAACATGACCTGTAGTTCTTCTTCGACTACTGCTTATATCTCTTCAATGAGAAAGATAGAGAGAGAGAGAGCGAGCAGAGCGAACCGTGATCTGGTTAAAAGGAGAGAATGGCGTGTTGCGAACTTGCCTAATTACAAAAAATGGGAGAGAAAATATGTTGCAATTTTGCATAATTACAAAAATTCGAGTGAAAACATGGTGCGAACTTGCATAATTAATATTATTCTCCATAGGAATCTCAGCTGGAACAATCAACTACTGAAGTTATAACCGAGCTGCCGTTGCAACCGAGTTCAACTGTAATACACAATCTGAGAATAATAACTTTGTGTTTCTAAAATATTATTACAGTATTATCAACGACTTCCGTAAATATACGCACGTGTATGGTATTTTTTTTTTATATGTATTCTGATCCGTCCATCATACATTTCCTCGTGCATGAACGGCCAGGTCGGCAATGAATCATCAGAGAAATGCCTCTCCTGCGGAATTTCAAATATTTTGGAACGAGCTCTCTCTGATATTTCACTGCCGCCTAATATTCACTTTCAGCTGCGCTCCATGAAAAATGATTTGTGTCCGAGAAATTCGCAGGCAGAGAAAAAAAATCGCCGAACGAAATTCATTTATCAAATATTTCGAGTATTTTTTCCCTCCATTCACTATAACCGAGGAGGAAAAATATATACGATTTTTTTTTCCAGGTGATTACAGAGGGGCACGAAATACACGAGGAATTTATTCAAGTTTAAATAACGTGAAAAGTTTTAGTAAATTTTGGAAATGAAACTTGAAAGAAATCAGTTTTTTTAAGATTTGGTCATTTGTAACACACTTTCTGAGTTGTCATATAGAAAATATTCTTATACAGTTGAATCTTGTTTTAACGAATATCATTACAGCGAAAATCTCGTTTTAACACGAACACTTTTAATATCCTCAGATAAGTTTACATAGGAACAATGCGAAAACCTGGAATTCTTTTATAACGAAATTTCGTTATAACGAAGTGATTTCTCCGGTCTCTTGGAGTTCGTTATAACGAGATTCGGCTGTATATAAAGATTTATTTTTTGTTTATAGAATCGGTTTTCCTGGTTTTACGAACAGAAATATTTTGTAGATCTTCGAAAATCTTATATTGACGATGAAATTAAATGAAAATTCCACATTTTCCTGCGTATAATCCTTGTCGATATTTTAGCGGAAGATATTTTCAAATATTTCCATATATATTTTTAATAATTTCATATGCCGGTAGGTATTTTCACATAATTTCGATTGTAAAGCTGGAATAATTTAT